>NW_023461201.1:23638-25188 GCF_013731165.1 Rhagoletis pomonella | reverse complement strand
AACCCTACAAAATTACCTGATGTGAATCCGCCCTATTACCCATGTAGTTATTTACGATATTAAAAATGCAACCCTGTACCTATGTCTATAGTATCTAACTTAAGTGACTAAATGAAAAATAAATTGGCGGCATTCTGGCGCGCGTTATTAAACTCGAAGGTTCTAAAATCAAAGTTCTTTTATTAAAATCGGAAGCACACTTGGGCTAGTGTAGGCCGGGTGCAGTAAGCCGTCTGCGATATATTCCCGTAGCCCTTAGAGCAGAGTACCAGCGGCACGTAGGCTGGCAACGCGGGAGCACCACTACCGTGAAGGTAGCAGGACGGAGCGCCAGGGCTCCGCACGACTCAGCGACAGCACCGCTACAGTGGAGCGCTAGGGCTCCCCCAGCGCGTAGCACAACAATATATCATTATTGCTGCAACTATATCACTGTTCAATCTGAACCTCAAGTCAGTCCTACACATTTTTGAACTAATAAATATACGTTCTACTGAAGCATTAGGAAAGGGCTATATTAGCAATGCAGATGTAATTTTTTAAAATTGGGAAACTTGTATGAACCTGAAGAATCTTTTAATTCAACAACTTTTTCCTATCATTTTCTGCATCTAATGATGGATCAACATGAATATCCTTACAATCGATTAACGCGTGTTCTCTACATTCGTTATCGAGATTTTGCAAGTTCAAAATACATACTGGCCCGTAGTCATAGAGAAGTTAGAAAACGGTTTTAATGATTAAAATGGTGTTTTATTGTAATCACCATTTTAACTCTTTCATAGTCAACTTAAAATGCATTTTATGGCAGAAACAGAATTCCAACTTTAAAATGAGGAGAACGCGATTTTAAAATGGTAAAGTACGGTTTCAAGTTTGGTTTTGTTGTTGAAGTAGTAAACGCAATATCACCCAGGTTCGGACCCCACTCCGAGCGATTTATTTTTTATTTTTATTTAAACATAAACATTATCTTATTTTATTTTATTAAATTTAGTTGTATTATCTTTTTTTGTTTATGGTATTTCATATAAAAATTTCGTTATTAATGAAATTTTTGGAGTTTAATTTTAATTTAAAAGGCCACAATAACTATAATTAAATAACAAAAATTGAAATAATATTTAAAAGAACAAAAAAAAGATGTAAAAAAATATTGTCTGGCAGTGGGACTCGAACCCGCGACTTCCCGGCTTGCCAAATCCGCAATCCTGCAGCGGACACAGGATGAACTAATTAAAGTACTCATATTTGTTTATATTGCTGAGTAAATTTTTTCTCTTCATATGGATAGCACTGTTTTCTCTCATCTTAACAAAAAGCTGGTTTTAAGATGTCTATGATTAACAAAACTTAAAACTCTATTCCAGAGGTTGCCAAAACTCACACAATCATATATTTCAATTTTGCTAAACGAGGAGATTATGAAGACAAGGAGATTATGATGCAAACAGTGTTGTCAAAAATATCTTTAGTATTTGCAAATGATAAAAAAGGTACTTTTTTATGGAAATAGTGTGAAAGGTAGAGAATATATTAAAAATTAA
>NW_023461201.1:21424-23538 GCF_013731165.1 Rhagoletis pomonella | reverse complement strand
CAAAATCCGAACAAATTACTCAAAAATTTCTTATTACAGATATGAGTATTGTGTACTGCATACTATTTACAGGTACTTAGTATAAAAATTAATTACATTCTCGCAATTCAATTGGTACATTTGTTCTTACGGTTCAAACAAAGTATCACCGTTGTTATTTATGCCTTGGTTTGTATATATCATTATTGCTGCAACTATATCACTGTTCAATCTGAACCTCAAGTCAGTCCTACACATTTTTGAACTAATAAATATACGTTCTACTGAAGCATTAGGAAAGGGCTATATTAGCAATGCAGATGTAATTTTTTAAAATTGGGAAACTTATATGAACCTGAAGTATCTTTTAATTCAACAACTTTTTCCTATCATTTTCTGCATCTAATGATGGATCAACATGAATATCCTTACAATCGATTAACGCGTGTTCTCTACATTCGTTATCGAGATTTTGCAAGTTCAAAATACATACTGGCCCGTAGTCATAGAGAAGTTAGAAAAAGGTTTTAACTATTAAAATGGTGTTTTATTGTAATCACCATTTTAACTCTTTCATAGTCAGCTTAAAATGCATTTTATGGCAGAAACAGAATTCCAACTTTAAAATGAGGAGAACGCGATTTTAAAATGGAAAAGTACGGTTTCAAGTTTGGTTTTGTTGTTGAAGTAGTGAACGCAATATCACTCAGGTTCGGACCCCACTCCGAGCGATTCCAAACACTTTTTTTTTATTTTATATTTTTATTTAAACATAAACATTCTGTTATTTTATTTTGTTAAATTTAGTTGTATTGTCTTTTTTTGTTTATGGTATTTCATATAAAAATTTCGTTATTAATCAAATTTTTGGAGTTTAATTTTAATTTAAAAGGCCACAACAACTATAATTAAATAACAAAAATTGAAATAATATTTAAAAGAACAAAAAAAGATGTAAAAGAAATTTTCCCTGGCAGTGGGACTTGAACCCGCGACTTCCCGGCTTGCCAAATCCGCAATCCTGCAGCGGACACAGGATGAACTAATTAAAGTACTCATATTTGTTTATATTGCTGAGTAAATTTTTTCTCTTCATATGGATTGCACTGTTTTCTCTCATCTTAACAAAAAGCTGCTTTTAAGATGTCTATGTTTAACAAAACTTGAAACTCTATTCCAGAGGTGACCAAAACTCACACAATCATATATTTCAATTTCGCTAAACGAGGAGATTATGAAGAGAATCAGTCGCTCACGCGTCTGATGCAAACAGTATTGTCAAAAATATCTTTAGTATTTGCAAAGGATAAAAAAAGGGATTTTTTTTTATGTAAATAGTGTGAAAGGTAGAGAATATATTAAAGAATTAACCTTTTAATATAGTTTAATTCACTTTCATTGCTTGCTTAGATTTTTTATTATAATTTAAATTAAAATTAAAGCAAATAGTTGAGTTTATTTGTATTAATCTTCTTGTTTTGAAATAAAAGAAATGGGATTTTTATCATCATTTTAAATTAATCTTTTTACTTATGTGCATATGTGTGTAATAATTTATTAATTCAATATTTGGGAATAAGGGGAAATGGCGCTATAAAGGCGCTTAACAAAAATATCTGTCACCCGTGCGATTTCTTCATGGCACACCAAACACTGTGCCCTCGCTTCCAATTACTAGTGAGTAAAAGTTTTTTTTGTGTTATTTTATGGCCTTATAACAATTATATTCAACAATTTTTATTGAGCCTGAGGCCGTTTTTTAATGAAAACTTATTGTGGAAAAGCAACAATAATTTGAATAAATAAAATAAAAAAAGAACGTTTTAATATACAACGCTTTTATAAATGGACTAAAAAGTAGAAAATATTATTTCTTAGTCCCACAGAATTTGTTTCGATAACTCTTGATTTTGAAATTTTAGAAAAAGTCATTATAAACAATTAATGACATTGAAAACGAAAAACGTGGAGCGCATACAGTACAAAGCATTCGATTTCATTGACAATAGTCAAACTACATAACATTCTACAGCGAAAGTACAAATTTGAGATCGATTTTAAGCGGTCGTTATTCATATGCCCACATACATACATATGTTACTTTTCATATCAATTCAAGTGTATTACGTGCGCCC
>NW_023461201.1:17664-21324 GCF_013731165.1 Rhagoletis pomonella | reverse complement strand
AATTAACCTTTTAATATAGTTTAATTCACTTTCATTGCTTGCTTAGATTTTTTATTATAATTTAAATTATTTATTTATTTATTTATTTGTATTAATCTTCTTGCTTTGAAATAAAATAAATGGGATTTTTATCATTTTAAATTCATCTTTTTACTTATGTGCATATGTGTGTAATAATTTATTAATTCAATATTAACACTGTGCCCTCGCTTCCCATTACTAGTGAGTAAAAAATTTTTTTGTGTTATTTTATGGCCTTATAACAATTATATTCAACAATTTTTATTGAGCCTGAGGCCGTTTTTTAATGAAAACTTATTGTGGAAAAGCAACAATAATTTGAAAAATAAAATAAAAAAAGAACGTTTTAATATACAACGCTTTTATAAATGGACTAAAAAGTAGAAAATAATATTTCTCAGTCCCACAGAATTTGTTTCGATAACTCTTGATATTGAAATTTTAGCAAAAGTCATTATAAACAATTAATGACATTGAAAACGAAAAACCTGGAGCGCATGCAGTACAAAGCATTCGATTTCATTGACAATAGTCAAACTACATAACATTCTACAGCGAAAGTACAAATTTGAGATCGATTTTAAGCGGTCGTTATTCATATGCCCACATACATACATATGTTACTTTTCATATCAATTCAAGTGTGTTACGTGCGTCCCACGCTTTTCATTTTCAATGTCATTAATTGTTTATAATTACCTTTGCTAAAATTTCAAAATCAAAAGTTATCAAAACAAATTCTGTGGGACTGAGAAATATTATTTTCTACTTTTTAGTCCATCTACAAAAGCGTTGTATATTAAAAATTTTTATTTTATTTTATTTATTTTCTACTTTTCAGATATTAAAATAGTTCAACTTGAAGTGAAAGAGAACAGAAGACTACACAAGCAAAATGTTGTTTGCTCACATTTAGTATATGCCTACATACATACATATAGCAGCAATTAATTTCATTTAAAGAAATGGCGTGCCGTCCATTTATGCTGTAGCGTATGTAGTGCGTATTTTTAACTTCTTCTGGCGAGGCGACATCTATCTATACAGTTTTTTTATTGTATGTCTTTGATATGATACCTACGATGAGGTTGATATCTAGACTAGGTTTGCCATAAATACCTTTGCTATATTTATAGTATATGGTGGTCTGGACATACAGCATTGTAAGTTGATAAAAGCGTTGTAAAAAGAGCCGTAAGGTGATGCTGAAACCAAGTCATTGCTACAAATCGTCAAGCGAAGTCATTCGGAAACACAAGAGATCAAAATCAAATGACCACCGTTAAATCTCCCACCATAATCATTGCGGTCCTTGCTTTACGGCGATTAAACAAAATAAAGAAAATTTTTTATGAATGCTTACAAAATCAATTATAACACGTTTATGGTATTTCGTCTGAAAGAGTATACGTATATTGGATTTCTCTGGACCAATGATGTTCTCCCATTTTGAAATTGCCACCACCTTTTCTATACAGAATCAAGGAGATTCACCATCGAGCCGGATCATTGTTGCTTCTTCACGGACGTAGCGCTTTCGTTAGGTAATTTATGACGGCGATGGAGGATATGCTTTCTGATGACCACAAAACCAAACGTGAACGTGAATTGTGGTGAAAACGTTGTACCAAATGTTTGAATAAAGAAATACATTTTAGGTTCATATAGGACACCAAATTTGATCTCACATTTTCGATTAGCTTAAATTTTTTTGTATGGGTTCTATACAAGAAATAAGCTAACACGTATTCGAGGATTTTTTTTTTCTTTTTTTATCGAAGTTGTCATCTGTCAAAACTTGGATTTTTTCGTGATTCTGTCTAATCATGCACTTTTTCAAATCATTGTATCTCGGTTTTTGCTCATCGTAGATACTTCGCCTTAACGTCGTTTTAAAGCTAAAGATACGGGATTAGCATTTCCTTGTATAGGATGGTCTTGATTGTCCTCAAGCTAACTTAGATTTTAACAGTTGATTTTTTTGAAGTTGATGTGCATTGTGAAGACCAGTAAATTTGGGATTTAAAATTACTCCATCGTAATCCTTGTTTAATTCGCTAAAAAAAACAGGTTTAAAAAAATTGGCGTTTTTCAAGAGCTATTTATACTCTTTTTTATGGCGAGATGGTGTTTTTGTGTGATTCAAAAATTTCTTGTTGTTTTTTTTAAACTTATGATATTTTTAGCGTTAAAAATCTTGGAATACCTATCCAGAAATAATATTTGTTCAGCAGGAGTTTTCTAAACCCCTAGAGATGGGCGTGGCAATTCAGGGACAAAAGTTAGCAAAAAGCAGATTTTATTGCGGATTTCGGCAGAATACCCCTTCGTTAACAGCATTTGTTCCGCAATATAGATTTTCTGCCGAAATGCACAATACATTTAAATTTTTAAGCTTTGTGTTTAAAATTGCTACGCTCATTTCTAGAAGATTTTTTGTTTGAGAAAGCTGTGGAACAAATTCTGTTAACGAAGTGATATTCTGCCGAAATCCGCAATAAAATCTGCTTTTTGCAAACTTTAGTCCCACAATTTCCAAGCCCATTCCTAGGGAATTTTCGTCTCAAAGAAAAATCTTGCCGTACAGATTTTATTTATGGAAAGGGATTCTATAGGAAACCGCAATAAAATTTAATTTTTGCAAAAACCCGATTTTTTAACACTTGTTAAATGATATGTACTATGTGTTTTGTCCCATCTGGCATCACCTTTAGTAAATCTCGTGTTCAATTGTATGCATAATATATTTCATTACTTTAAGAACACATCATGTTTCATTTCTATTATATTACATCACTTTATGAACAAATCATGCTCTCCTTTTATTATATTCACTCACAGCCAGTGTTGCCACAAAAATCTTACCAAATTCCTCAAAAACAAATGAAAAATTTTCAAAATCCGAACAAATTACTCAAAATTTCTTATTACAGATATGAGTATTGTGTACTGCATACTATTTAGAGGTACTTAGTACAACAATTAATTACATTCTCGCAATTCAACTGGTACATTTGTTCTTACGGTTCAAACAGAGTATCACCGTTGTTTTTTATGCCTTGGTTTGTATATAATATTATTGCTGCAACTATATCACTGTTCAATCTGAACCTCAAGTCAGTCCTACACATTTTTAAACTAACAAATATACGTTCTACTGAAGCATTAGAAAAGGGCTATATTAGCAATGCAGATGTAATTTTTTAAAATTGGGAAACTTATATGAATCTGAAGAATCTTTTAATTCAACAACTTTTTCCTATCATTATCTGCATCTAATGATGGATCAATATGAATATCCTTACAATCGATTAACGCGTGTTCTCTACATTCGTTATCGAGATTTTGCAAGTTCAAAATACATACTGGCCCGTAGTCATAGAGAAGTTAGAAAAAGGTTTTAACGATTAAAATGGTGTTTTATTGTAATCACCATTTTAACTCTTTCATAGTCAACTTAAAATGCATTTTATGGCAGAAACAGAATTCCAACTTTAAAATGAGGAGAACGCGATTTTAAAATGGTAAAGTACGGTTTCAAGTTTGGTTTTGTTGTTGAAGTAGTAAACGCAATATCACCCAGGCTCGGACTCCAGTCCGAGCGATTCCAAACAATTTTTTTTTATTATCTTTGTAAGC
>NW_023461201.1:16341-17564 GCF_013731165.1 Rhagoletis pomonella | reverse complement strand
TGATGCAAACAGTGTTGTCAAAAATATCTTTAGTATTTGCAAATGATGAAAAGGGATTTTTTTTTTCTGTAAATAGTGTGAAAGGTAGAGAATATATTAAAGAATTAACCTTTTAATATAGTTTAATTCACTTTCATTGCTTGCTTAGATTTTTTATTATATTTAAAATTAAAATTAAAGCAAATAGTTGAGTTTATTTGTATTAATCTTCTTGTTTTGAAACAAAAGAAATGGGATTTTTATCATCATTTTAAATTCATCTTTTTACTTATGTGCATATGTGTGTAATAATTTATTAATTCAATATTTGGGAATAAGGGGAAATGGCGCTATAAAGGCGCTTAACAAAAATATCTGTCGCCCGTGCGATTTCTTCATGGCACACCAAACACTGTGCCCTCGCTTCCCATTACTAGTGAGTAAACAAATTTTTTGTGTTATTTTATGGCCTTATAACAATTATATTCAACAATTTTTATTGAGCCTGAGGCCGTTTTTTAATGAAAACTTATTGTGGAAAAGCAACAATAACTTGAATAAATAAAATAAAAAAAGAACGTTTTAATATACAACGCTTTAAAAATGGACTAAAAAGTAGAAAATAATATTTCTCAGTCCCACAGAATTTGTTTCGATAACTCTTGATTTTGAAATTTTAGCAAAAGTCATTATAAACAATTAATGACATTGAAAACGAAAAACTTGGAGCGCATGCAATACAAAGCATTCGATTTCATTGCCAATAGTCAAACTACATAACATTCTACAGCGAAAGTACAAATTTGAGATCGATTTAAGCGGTCGTTATTCATAAGCGCACATACATACATATGTTACTTTTCATATCAATTCAAGTGTCAATTTCAATGTCATTAATTGTTTATAATTACCTTTGCTAAAATTTCAGAATCAAAAGTTATCAAAACAAATTCTGTGGGACTGAGAAATATTATTTTCTACTTTTTAGTCCATTTATAAAAGCGTTGTATATTAACAAGTTTTTATTTTATTTTATTTATTTTCTACTTTTTAGTCTTGTCTGTACAAAATTTTGCATTAGATATTAAAATAGTTCAACTTGAAGTGAAAGAGAACAGAAGACTACGCAAGCAAAATGTTGTTTGCTCACATTTAGTATATGCCTACATACATACATATAGCAGCAATTAATTTCATTTAAAGAAATGGCGTGTCGTCCATTTCCGCTGTAGCGTATGTAGTGC
>NW_023461201.1:15258-16241 GCF_013731165.1 Rhagoletis pomonella | reverse complement strand
TTTAGCTTTAAAACGACGTTAAGGCGAAGTCTCTACGATGAGCAAAACCGAGATACAATGATTTGAAAAAGTGCATGATTAGACAGAATCACGAAAAAATCCAAGTTTTGACAGATGACATCTTCGATAAAAAAGGAAAAAAGAAATCCTCGAATACGTGTTAGCTTATTTCTTGTATAGAACCCATACAAAAAAATTTAAGCTAATCGAAAGTGTGAGATCAAATTTGATGTCCTATATGAAATGTATTTCTTTATTCAAACATTTGGTACAACGTTTTCACCACAATTCACGTTCACGTTTGGTTTTGTGGTCATCAGAAAGCATATCCTCCATCGCCGTCATAAATTACCTAACGAAAGCGCTACGTCCGTGAAGAAGTTCTTGCGGCAACAATGATCCGGCTCGATGGTGAATCGTCCTTGATTCTGTATAGAAAAGGCGGTGGCAATTCCAAAATGGGAGAACATCATTGGTCCAGAGAAATCCAATATACGTATACTTTTTTCAGACGAAATACCATAAACGTGTTACTACTGATTTTGTAAGCATTCATAAAAAAATTTCTTTATTTTGTTTAGTCGCCGTAAAGCAAGGATCGCAATGATTATGGTGGTAGATTTAACGGTGGTCATTTGATTTTGATCTCTGGTACCTCCGAATGACATCGCTTGACGATTTGTAGCAATGACTTGACTTCAGCATCACCTTACGGCTCTTTTTACAACGCTTTTATCAACTTACAATGTTGTATGTCCAGACCACCATATACTATAAATATAGCAAAGGTATTTATGGCAAACCTAGTCTAGATATCAACCTCATCGTAGGTATCATATCAAAGACATACAATTAGAAAAACTCTAAAGATAGATGTCGCCTTGCCAGAAGAAGTTAAAAATACGCACTACAAACGCTACAGCGGAAATGGACGACACGCCATTTCTTTAAATGAAATTAATTGCTGCTATATGTATGTATGT
>NW_023461201.1:14448-15158 GCF_013731165.1 Rhagoletis pomonella | reverse complement strand
CGATGGTGAATCGTCCTTGATTCTGTATAGAAAAGGTGGTGGCAATTCCAAAATGGGAGATCATCATTGGTCCAGAGAAATCCAATATACGTATACTTTTTTCAGACGAAATACCATAAACGTGTTACTACTGATTTTGTAAGCATTCATAAAAAAATTTCTTTATTTTGTTTAGTCGCCGTAAAGCAAGGATCGCAATGATTATGGTGGTACATTTAACGGTGGTCATTTGATTTTGATCTCTGGTGCCTCCGAATGACATCGCTTGACGATTTGTAGCAATGACTTGACTTCAGCATCACCTTACGGCTCTTTTTACAACGCTTTTATCAACTTACAATGTTGTATGTCCAGACCACCATATACTATAAATATAGCAAAGGTATTTATGGCAAACCTAGTCTAGATATCAACCTCATCGTAGGTATCATATCAAAGACATACAATTAGAAAAACTCTAAAGATAGATGTCGCCTCGCCAGAAGAAGTTAAAAATACGCACTACAAACGCTACAGCGGAAATGGACGACACGCCATTTCTTTAAATGAAATTAATTGCTGCTATATGTATGTATGTAGGCATATACTAAATGTGAGCAAACAACATTTTGCTTGCGTAGTCTTCTGTTCTCTTTCACTTCAAGTTGAACTATTTTAATATCTAATGCAAAATTTTGTACAGACAAGACTAAAAAGTAGAAAATAAATAA
>NW_023461201.1:5344-14348 GCF_013731165.1 Rhagoletis pomonella | reverse complement strand
CTACATGGGTAATAGGGCGGATTCACATCAGGTAATTTTGTAGGGTTGCAATTATGTGATTATTTAATCGCATTACATCACCCTCCTTTGGAAAAAGAAGAATTTGGCAAAGTGATCAGATTTGCCACATTCTTCTTGCCCATAATAAAAATGAAGTTAAATTGTTTTGAAGGAACGAATTTGAAATGCATGTGGAATATTATTCCTCCTCCACTCGTTCGTTCACAACGATTTAACTTTCGTTACAAAGTTAATTTAAACCATATTGTAATTAGTTCTTATTACTAATTTATTTACTAATAATTATCTAATTCGCAAATTATTGTATAGTAGTCCCATAACTAGAAAAACTATTTTTCATATATAATTAAGTAGTAGTAGTATATTATTTAAATATATAGCTTATGCTGTATGTATAAACAGCTACGTCTTATAAGTATAGCATTTAGAAAATTTGTATTGGGGATTATTACAAAAAGGAATTCAAGATTTTTTGTAATGTAAATATGATAATAGATTTTTGTTTTGACAAATTAATTTATATACATATTTTTTGTTGTTGTGAAATTTTCTTTTGTGATTTTGGAAAAATTATACAGTAATTGTTTAGGCGCGTCTGCTAACACCAGGCGCCTAAATACATGCTATGTACTGCTGCATGTGCAAAAATTTCCTTTATGCAATTTAGGAAATTTTTGCACATGCACTTCTCAACTGCCAAGTAATTGAACTTTCTTAAGTTTCAATAAGATGGCACTTCAAAGTATGCTCTGCCTAGTCGGATGCATCCTCCGGACACTGCTTCCGGAGCATTCTGCGGACTCTGCATGGCTTACAACCATGCGGAGGTGGTAATAGTTGATTACCATTGGCCACAGTGCCTACCCACTACTTTTTGGTCCAATAAATATTTTTTTTATATACATACATGCAAACATACTGGTCTCCCCTCTCACTGAGTTATTCAGTAATAATTGCTTGTTATCAAATGCTTGTATAACTGAATGTATTCAAATCAATTAATTTTGTTGGTACTAAAATTCAAATTATTTAAAAGAAATATGAATATGTAATTATTGCTAGAATATAGTAGCCTAACCTGCAGGTGTAAACTATAAGTAATGCAAGTTTTTGAATCGAATAACTTATATCGTATTTGTTACAAAATATTTGATAGAGTAAGGTTAAGGTTTCAACGTATGTTTACACACATCTTAAATATTCATGTATGCGTTTTTCTTATGTGTTTAGGAAATTCAAGTGATTGTTAAATTCAAAAGTAGTTATTACATTTCGCAAATCAGTGATAAAGCGTAGTGAAATATTTATTTAGTGACTTTTTGTATTCGGTTTTTGTGAACTTTTTTAAACTTGTTTTTTGATTTGTCGAAAATTGTTATATTAACACCGTCGATTTCGGTTACAAGGTAAGGACCTTGGTATATGCTGTCGTGTTTGTCACGGGGCTCTTTTTGGATCAAAACCATGTCGTCTTTATTAATAGGTATTGGATGTGCATCTCTATCGTATAACTGTTTATTCCGGACCTTATGTTTGGTGATAAGCTCTTTTGCCAAAATATGCGATTTTTGCATACGGTACTTAACCTCTTTTGCATAATTTTCAACGTTATAAATGGGATCAATTCTTTCTTTTTTCAATTCGTGAGGTAAAGTCGGTGTTTTCCCGAAAACTAGTTCGAATGAAGTAAATTTGTTGTCAAAAACAGAATTTGGCGTTGTATTGTGCAAAAAGGTGAAATACTTAAGATAAGTGTCCCAGTCTGATAGAGTCTCATTTAGGTATGCACGTATGTATTCATTAAAAACGCGATGGTTCCGTTCAATTGTGCCCACCGTTTCGTGATGGTGTGCTGTCGAAAAGTTATGATTAATTTTTAAAAGTTTTGTTAGTTCCGAAAATATTTAATTTTTATATTCAGTCCCTAAGTCTGATCTGATGGAATTCATTATGCCGTATACTAGTATACAACTTTCGAAAATAGCAGAAGCGATAGTTTTGGCACTTTTATCTGGAACAGCAACGGTTACCAGATACTTTGTCAGATCGCAAATCATAGTAACAGCGAACTTGTTACCGCTTGTTGATTCTGGCAAGGGTCCAATTGTGTCAATTATTACTATTTCAAAAGGTTTGTTAGGTGTTGGCGTTAAAACAAGGTTTTCTTTTATTTTCGGTTTTGCCTTGTTTAGTAAACATTTTTCGCAATTTTTGACGAACTTTGATATATCACGGGTCATGTTTTTCCAAAAATATTTTGTACGGATCTTTGCATATAACCTTTTGACTCCGCAATGTCCACCACTTATTGGGTCGTTATGGTAGATTGTCATAAGTTGGTGTTTCTTTTCGTCGTCGGTCACAGTTTCGACTGGATCCGTCAATATAATTTGTAAGGTATTTAAAATTTTATTTCCGCGGTCTTTCAAGTTTGAAATTGAAAAATATTTGAAAAATAAGTCATCTTTAGGCCATTCTAACTTCTTAATGTTACGATTGTTGGCTTCGACTTCAAGCCGCGAAAGTAACTTATCGAAATTCGTTTTTTCGTTAACAATCGTAAAATTAAGTAACTCGAGTTTTTTGTGTTTTAAATGTGCACAAACTTGAAAATTTGAAATATTATTATTTTTACCATATATAATATTTGTTTTCACCCGGGGTATTTTTTTTGAGAAGTTATAAGAAAATTTGTCAAACACCTGTAAGGTAATATTGTCATTGCATTCGTTATCGTACTCTAATGGTGTCTGCCTCGTCGAGGATCGTGTTTTTACCGCTAATACTTGTTTAGGAGAGTCTTTTAGTTCGTTCATCGTAATCCGTGACAATGCGTCCGCTCCTAAATTCGATTTTCCTTTTATATATTCAATTGTAAAGTCGTATTCTGACAGTTCTAAGCGTATTCTAGCAAGCTTTGATGACGGGTCCTTCATGTTAAAGAGATAAACTAAGGGTCGATGGTCAGATTTCACCGTAAAGTGAGTGCCGTAAACATACGGTCGAAACTGCTTGATCGCAAAATATATAGCTAAAAGTTCAAGTTCGATTATCGGTTTATTCTGTTCTGCTTTATTGAAAGATTTTGACGCGAAACATATTGGCAAATCATTTCCGTCATTGTTTTGGCTTAATATAGCGCCGCACCCAACTTTCGAGGCATCGACCGTAATAATAAACTGTTTTGTGAAGTCTGGGTATTGTAGAAATTTTGGGGAAATTAACGCTGATTTTAACGATTCAAAAGCATTGTCGCACGCACTGTCCCAAGTAAACTCAACTTTTTTTCTGCCTAATTTATTTAAAGGCGCTGCCAGAGACGCAAAATTTGGTATAAACCGCCTGTAATAATTAGCAAACGCGACGAAACGTCGAACCGCATCCTTATCAGTTGGTTTTGTATATTTTTTAACAGCGTTTATTTCGGTGTCGTCTGGCAACAGACCTTTGGCTGAACATTTATGGCCTAGGAATGTAACTTCCGGCCGAAGAAAATTGCATTTATTGGGGTTGAGTTTTCGGTTGAAGTTTCGACAAGTGTCAAAAACTTTCGCTAAATTTTTTATGTGATGTGCTTCACTACATCCAATAACGATTATATCGTCAACGTAAAGAAATGCCACATTGGGCGGAATACCGGAAAAAGCGATTGTCATCATACGCGAAAATGAATTTGGTGCTACATTTAACCCAAACGGTAATACTTTCCATCTAAAAGCTCCTCGGTCCGTACTGAAAGAGGTTACGTCACGTGAATCAATATGTAAAGGGATTTGATGAAACCCTGAAAAAAGGTCTAAGGTTGAAAAATATTTCGCTCGGCCAAGGTTATCTAGAATGTCGTCTACTCGCGCAAGAGGGAACTTATCGGCAATCAATTTTTTGTTAACAGCGCGAAAGTCTACGCACATACGGTATGCTTTTTTACCATTAGTATCTCTTTTTGGAACGACAATTAAAGGACTATTATAATTCGAATAACTTTCTTCGATTAGTTCATTTTCTAACAACTTGTTAACTTGACGATTTATTTCTTCTCGTTGGGAATATGGTAATCGGTAGTTCTTAATGTAAACTGGGTTATTGTCTGTCAATCTTAGTGTTTGTTCGTAAAAGTTATTTAACGTCATTTTGTCGTCGGGAAGTGCAAATATGTCTGCGTAGTCTACGCACAATTTAAGTAATTTGCTTTCTGCGTAACTAGGAATTTGTTTTTTCAAAACGTTAATCAGTTCTTTTGTCCGGTTGTCATCGTTTCTTGTCTTGTTTATAGAATAAACATTGAAATTAGAAAGTTTTTCAGTCCGAATGTTACAGTTCTTTACGTATTTTATATCGTTTGTGGTATTTATGACTTTGACGATTGGGTTGCTTGTACTAATTATGCATCGTGCTGTGAATACACCGCTATCGATTTCTTGTGATTCCACAACGAGTGGTTCTGGTGAACTTCCTAAATTGAAAAGACGAAAAACTTCGCATCTGGGTGGAATTACGCAGGTATCGCTTTCAGTTCCGTGAAGAATCGGAATCGCGACTTTTTTGTTAGCTACCCAGAAGGAAATGCAATTGCTTGCGTAGCTGATAACGCATTTATTAAATTTTAAAAAGTCCTTACCCAATATGCCGTCTGCTGGAATATTAAAGTCATCGTTAACCACATGTAGCGTATGTTTTATAAAAAAGTCCGAAAAAGTCAAATTTGTCGTTATTTTACCCAGAGTAGCAACAGTATTGGAAGTAACGCCCGTTATGCGGATAATATCATTTGTATCAAATGGAAAATTTTCGGAAAAATTTAAAATTGTTATTAAAGAAATGTCGGCTTGTGTGTCGACCAAAAATGTACATAACTTATTAGACCCGGAAACTTGTAATTGAATAAAATCTGAATAATTTAGGTTTAAGCAGTAAATGCTTTTTGCTATAGAAAAATCGTTTAGTTGTTTAACTCCTGCTCCCCCAGTGTTCGCTCCTGAGGGGCATGAGCGTTTAAAGCACGGACATTTACATTCCTACTCCTACCGTTTGCTGTTCGTGCATTATTGTTCCTATTGGTGTTGTTGTTGGAATTAACCCGTGAACCATTGCTGTTATTGTGATAGCGGTTTCCGTTAGCGGATCGATATCGTTGACTGTTATAGCTATTGAAGTTATTATTATTAGAAGAAAATGACCTGTTATTCCTATAACCAATAAAATTGCGAGTTGGGTTAGCCCCACGATAGCCACCACGTGAATTTCTAAACGTGTTATTACCACGCGATCGGAAAGAAAGAACCTGACGCTCCTTCACCTCATTATTCTGCTCTACAATTAGTTTCGCAACTACGTCTTTGGAATCTGAAAATTTTGTTGAAGCTAAAATTGATTTTACTAAGTCTGACCTGGCGTTTAACCGACACACGCTAACAGTCTGCTCAACCGCCATTTCGTGAGCTTTTTCTTGAGTTATTCCTTCTATTATTAACGAACGCTCAAGAGAATCTGATAGTTCTTCAACGCGTTTGGCAAAGTCTGAATAATTGTTGTTGTTAACGTGTAACGCCGCAATTTTCCCTGCGACAACTTTCGAGTTGTCAGGCTTAATTCTATTGCGTAGAGCAGATTTTATGTCACTAACGGAATTTACTTGTATTGGTATGGCTTCGCGGGCTTTTCCCTCTAATTTGGATTTCAAAAATGCAATTAATGTACTGGTCAAATTTTCTTCAGCTAAGTCCTCAATCAAGCTAATTTTATCTAAAAACGATTCGAGCGCTAACAAATCCCCATTATAATTAATAATCGAAGCACAAAGGCTTATGAAAGACTTCTTTTGCTCTGCTGTGGCCATTTCTGTAAAAACTTTGGAATAAATTGAAAAATTGGGTGAACTAGTAGCAGGTGCTGGAATTTCTAATACACTTAGCGAATCTTTTATGCTTGGAAGCGAAGCGCTTCTTTTAATAGAAAAACTTACTGAAGCTTGTGATTTTGCGTCGGAGTACTCTTCTTCGGTATCAGAGTCAACTAAATCTGTTTTGCAAATGAACTCTAGAGGCTCTAGTGGAATTTTAATCTGACAATTCAATTTAATAAAACACTTCCTTAAAAGGTCCTTGCAACGTGTTAACTTTATCTGTACTTCACCAAACTCACAAGTTTCGCTATGACCCTTGACGTGCAATAAAATGTTATTGTATGAACTTATAAGTGAATCTCTGTACTCGTTAAGTTTTCTAACATTTGTTGAAAGCGGACGATTTTGTAAAATTCGCTTTGTAATTTTTAAAAATTCTGTATAATTTTCTTTAAATTCTTCGTCAAATTTGGTTATAACACGTTAAGTTTAGTAAAATACAAGAAAAATTACCTCAGCTAGCTGCTGTTCACCAAAATCCAAAATTTATTCAAAAAAGTTTATCAAATGTACTTATTGTGTTCTGTCCAAAAGTCCACAATCCGCTGAAAATTTCATGCAAAGAAGTGGGATTTCACATGCAAAAGGAGTAAGGATGTTGTTTCCTTCACTTTCCATGCAATTCAAAAGAGACTATTGTTTTGTTATTTTTGATTTGCTTTAATATAAAGGTTTTTTTTTTGCAAAAGTATCAAAATGTAGTTAAAACAAGTAAGAAAGTCTAAGTTCGGGCGGAGCCGAACATTAAATACCCGGCGCAAGTATTAAATATATGTTTTTTCACCCTTCCGAAACCTTCCGCTAGATGGTAAGCCGAGGTGTATCAATTTTGAGTAAATTAGCGTCCTTCAATTTCGAAATATTGAAGTTTCAAGCATTTCTTAAATTTACCGTTATATGAGAATCGGCCGTTATTTTAGTCCGATTTCAATAAATTTCAACGTTTTGCTTACACGTGGCAAGTACAATAACCATACCGAGTTTGGTACAAATTGGTAGAACGGTTACCGATATACTTATATGTGATCATAAGTGGGCGGTGCCACGCCCATTTTCCAAAATTTTACCATAAACGTATTTCTTGGTAAAGAATTGTTACAAGCATCAATTTTGAATAAATTAGCTTCAATATTTAATTATTTATCGAAGATTTTGTATTTCTCTAAATTACCGTTATATGGCATGTGGGCGTGGTTATTGTCCGATTTTAAAAAGTTTCAGCGGTTTTTTATGCTGTACCAAGGCCAACAACTGTGCAAAGTTTGGAAGAAATTGGTGCAGCGGTTACCAAGATATCCACATGTAACCATAAGTGGGCGTGGCTACGCCCATTTTCCAAAAATTTATAATATTCTTATTTTTCGTCTAAAACTTATTGTAAATATCAATTTTGAGTGAATTATCTTCAGTAGTTACTAAAATATCGCAGTTTTCGTATTTCTGGAAATTACCGTTATATGGGAAGTGGGCGTGGTTAAAGTCCGATTTCGCCCATTTTCAATACCAACCTACCTTGGATTAAGGGAAACCTACATACCATATTTCATTGAGATATCTCAATTTTTGCTCGAGTTATCGTGTACACGGACAGACGGACAGACGGACGGACAGACAGACATGGCTTAATCCATTTCTTTTTTCATCCTGATCATTTATGTATACATTTGTCTATATCTATCTCGATTCGTTTTGGCTGTTACAAACAACCGTTATGTGAACAAAATTAATATACCCTTGTGCACAAGTGCGCTCGGGTATAAAAAGTATGAAATGTAGTTATAAACCAATAACTATAAATTTTTAAATATCAAAAAGTCACATACATATGTATTAAATCAGAATGGGTCAATTACTAAGAGTCAAAAGTGAGTCACGTACTGAGTCACTCACTTGTATGTATGTATGCATAAAATGACACGCAAAATTTCGAAAAAGTATTTAAATTGTAGTAAAACTCCGAAAAGATTTTAAATTGATAACTGCATGAAAATTCAAAAAGTATTCAAAGTATACATACATACAAGGGTATAAAACTTGAAATTAGCCCTAAAAGCATCGCATTACTTATGCTTGTACATATGTTTGCTTAAAACTATGTATGTATACATTTATGTAGTAGTATTCAAGTTTCCACAAACAGAGAAAAAGTATGTATAAAGTAGAAATGTATATAATGTACATATGTGGTCGCAGTTGTCTTACTCTTATTCGCCTACGATCCTATACCGCCAATTGCTGCTTCCTGCTGCCGCCTTTGCTGCTACTGCTCGCTGTCGACGCTGATGGTTTTGGTGACGCCGCTACTGCTGCTGCTTACTGAGGAGTGTCGCGCCGTGGCTTAGCGGGACTTGTGTATGGCATGATTTTCACGCCGTTATAGCGGGTTGCGTTAAAATAGCGGTTTACGTTGGTGGTACAGTAGGTGTCGCGAGGCGTGGCTTTGTTGCCGTTATGGCCTGCTTAGGGTTGGTGGTACAGCACGTTCACAAAATTATAGTCTTTTTTTCTTTAAGTAGTTTGATGCGTTTTTTCGACACCACCAACCAACACATCCGCGAAAAGCACTTCTTTTTCCTGCTCACCGCCACCACAAAATGCATTAAATTTACATTTTAAACAGTTTTTTGATAATTTTGGTACCACCGCTTTTTTTTATTTTAATTTTTTTTTTTCACCTTCACTGCACGCCATTACCTTTTTTGTAAAGTTTAGTTTCTTTTTGTTTGTTTGTTGTAAAAATTTGGTACCACCGTTTTTTTTTTGTTTTTTTTTTAATTTTTTAATTTTTTTTTTTGTTTTTTTTTTTTTTTTTTAGAGTAATTAATAGTTCATTTTTTCCGTTTTGATATAGCACAAAACTTTTTTTTTGTAAGTTTTGCTTTAAGTTTTTCTCACTAATTTGTATATTTATTCAGTTCAGTTTGAATTTTGTTCTTTCGTCTTGTTTTTTTTAGTTTTAAACAGACGTTTTGTGTAGTTTTGAAAGTAATTAATTTTTTTTTTTTGTAATTTTTGATTTTTATTTTATTTTTTATTTTTTTTTTTTAGATTTTCTATTTTTTTTTTGTATTACCGCCACCA
>NW_023461201.1:3980-5244 GCF_013731165.1 Rhagoletis pomonella | reverse complement strand
ACATACTTTTTCTCTGTTTGTGGAAACTTGAATACTACTACATAAATATATACATACATAGTTTTAAGCAAACATATGTACAAGCATAAGTAATGCGATGCTTTTAGGGATAATTTCAAGTTTTATACCCTTGTATGTATGTATATTTTGAATACATTTTGAATTTTCATGCGGTTATCAATTTAAAATCTTTTCGGAGTTTTACTACAATTTAAATACTTTTTCGAAATTTTGCATGTCATTTTATGCATACATACATACAAGTGAGTGACTCAGTACGTGACTCACTTTTGACACTGAGTAATTGACCCATTCTGATTTAATACATATGTATGTGACTTTTTGATATTTAATAATTTATAGTTATTGGTTTATAACTACATTTCATACTTTTTTTTAACTACATTTTGATACTTTTGCAAAAAAAAGCTTTATATTAAAGCAAATCAAAAATAACAAAACAATAGTCTCTTTTGAATTGCACGGAAAGTGAAGAAAACAACATCCTTACTCCTTTTGCGTGTGAAATCCCACTTCGTTGCATGAAATTTTCAGCGGATTGTGGACTTTTGGACAGAACACAATAAGTACATTTGGTAAACTTTTTTGAATAAATTTTGGATTTTGGTGAACAGCAGCTAGCTGAAGTAATTTTTCTTGTATTTTACTAAACTTAACGTGTTATGACCAAATTTGACGAAGAATTTAAAGAAAATTATACAGAATTTTTAAAAATTACAAAGCGAATTTTACAAAATCGTCCGCTTTCAACAAATGTTAGAAAACTTAACGAGTACAGAGATTCACTTATAAGTTCATACAATACCATTTTATTGCACGTCAAGGGTCATAGCGAAACTTGTGAGTTTGGTGAAGTACAGATAAAGTTAACACGTTGCAAGGACCTTTTAAGGAAGTGTTTTATTAAATTGAATTGTCAGATTAAAATTCCACTAGAGCCTCTAGAGTTCATTTGCAAACCAGGTTTAGTTGACTTTGATACCGAAGAAGAGTACTCCGACGCAAAATCACAAGCTTCAGTAAGTTTTTCTATTAAAAGAAGCGCTTCGCTTCCAAGCATCAAAGATTCGCTAAGTGTTTTAGAGATTCCAGCAAGTGCTACTAGTTCACCTAATTTTTCAGTTTATTCAAAGGTTTTTACAGAAATGGCCACAGCAGAGCAAAAGAAGTCTTTTATAAGCCTTTGTGCTTCGATAATTAGGGAAAATTATAATGGGGATCCGTTAGCGCTCGAATCGTTTTT
>NW_023461201.1:0-3880 GCF_013731165.1 Rhagoletis pomonella | reverse complement strand
AAAAAAGATCAAATATTAATTAATTCGTCCAGCAAGGAAATTTTAGAAAACACAGTGATTTTTTCATACTGGATATGTAGATAGCTATTGCAATTGAAAAAACAAAACCAAAAGTATAAAACCCTAACAACCAAGCGTACTAACGCTTAAACTAAATCATCGGCGTCCATTGTCACCACAGCTGAAGACTGTCGCCTCCGTGTTCATCGTTGTTTCCGAAGTCGAATTCGAAGTTTTACCCGTTGTCGTCTTCGTCTACGTTTATGTTGTTCTCGCCATCGTACCTCTCGCTCGCGACATTTTATACTGTGCATAATCATAATAATTATTATTAGTTGTTATTGGCTTTCGCTGTTACTGGTGTTGTTGCCACATTTGTGATTACATATGGATGTATATTTAAAGCAATAAAATTGTACCATTACTACAAAAAAAGTTATAATAAAAATTTTAGAGGAAAGACAAATAAGTGAGGCGATCAACAAAAGCAGAAACACTTACAAATACTAAGAGGAAAAAATTTGTATATCAAATAATACAATCATACAAACCTATGAATATCCGTACCCATGTGCATATGCTAAATGCCTCTCTTCTTTGTCGCCGAATAAATGATTTATAAGTAATTAGTGCAAAGATGAAGAGTGTAGTTGTGTGGTGATATTCATACATATATATGTACATTAGGGCGGGTCGAAAATTTAATTTTTCTAAAATCCCTTGGTAATAGTGAAAATATATTGTATCATGAAGTGAACAAGAAGCCTGAAAAATATTAGTCTTTTATTTTAATTGTAAGAGCCCGCGCATCGACCGCCAAGTGACCCACAGCACACTAGTCAAATAAGACCAATTCTTGTTTAAAATTCTGGGGTCAGCAAAAGATTTGGTGCATATTTTTAGATAATGAATCCGTTAACGCAAAAGATAAAGTCAAATATCATTTCTCGCAGCCCTTTAGCTTATGTTTAATCTCAAAGGTATCTGTTTTCAATAAAATTTTAATTGTTCTCTTGATAATTGCACTGGCCTATAGTCGAACGATGTAAAGAACATCATTATTGCTGGCGTGCATTTAGGTCGCTGGTTCCAAATATTCTAATCCTTTTTTAATATTAGCTATAGTTTGCGAAATTTTGCAAATTTAGAAACAATTTCGGTAGCTGTAATAGAAAAGCCATTATTTTCCATCATCGTGGAAAAATGTTGTTTATGCAAATGAGTATGAAAACACTGAACAGGCACAACTTCTAGAACTACTAATTAGTTTACTTATGTTTATGCATACAATATAAAAATTGTGAATATAGGAAAATAACAAACATTTTTTTTTAAATTTTTTTTATTTTAAAATAATTTGTTTATAATCTGAATGATTTTCATCATATTATTATCATAAATCAGTAACAGTAAGGCTCGCCTTCAATTTGGTAATTATAACGTACCGATCGAGTAACATTTACCAAAATTATATCGAAAAACTTAAGCGGATCTCAAGTTTTTTTCTAAAAAAATTTCTTTAATTGTATAAATAATGAAATTGAATGAAAGAACCGGATTGCCGAAAAGTGTGCCAGGGAGAGACTTTTTTCGTTCAAGCTGAATGCAAAGCGATATTGTCCAATTGGAGAGTGCTCAAGAGGATTTCCCAGGATATGTTAAAGACTATTGCATTTATCTACAGTCACTTTCTCACATAATGGAGTTAACTAAAATATTTTTGTATATCTAAACACTTATTGCACCTCCCCCACTTTCAAATAACGGCAAATTTAGAAACCGCGAAAAATGTGCTTCTTCGGTGACTAATGAAACCATTCCGCACCAATTTTCAAGACAACATAAATGGACTTAAAGTGGGTGTTTCTCACCCTAATTGTATTATGTTAATGTTTATAAATACTTATATGCTTGAAACTACTATTAACTTATCAAACGGTTCCTAAACATTGACAATACATGTTTGACTTCATTCACCACGATCTTGAAAACTGACCAAATCGGCGAGACCAAGCCCATGGTCCTTTTAATATTATATAAACATCCGAAAACATTAAAACGTTTGAAATAAATCGCGTCTCACTTTTTTGTATTTTTCACTTGGTTGCTGAAGTAATGAAGAAATGAAAATTCATAAGGGAAAATTATAGTTTTATCTAAATATCTTAAAAACTTGGAGTCTTGTTGAAAAATGACAAATGAACGTGAGGTACTAAATTTAATAGCCCTTAATTTGATATATCGTCCTGTTTATGACAATTGACGCATTCCATAGATATTACTAGCCAAAGTTCCATTTTCAAAATTCATACATTAATTAATCTTTCGTGGCCAATAACAATTGGCTTAGACATAAGACATCATAATATTACTATTACAATACGGGCAAATGCATTTTATTTTCCCCCATACAAAATCGACCCAGCCTAATGTACATATGTAGTACAAACGAAAACAAATCTAATTAGAGCTAGCAAAGCTGCTCGTTGATATAAATGCGAACTGTACTGATTGTCAAAAATTATGTGTTTGTTGTACATTTGTTCATGTTTGTCATTGTGCGTGTAATTTTCTAGAGTAGTTTTGTGCTCTCGCTATCTCCTTGTATTAACTCGCCCTTCGTGGTATACTCTGATTAACATACGTGAGGATGATAGCAAGGCCAACTTATATAAGTTAGTGTTACAGGAGCAGTTGAAATTTTCGCCCGATGTTTCTTAAAGAACGCCATAAACGTAGCGACCGGTGGTTTATCTTGGTGTTGTTTTGCTCTAGATTGCACCGTTTGTGGCTGAATGAATTTATGTCTTGGTTGTATGAAAGATCAAAAAATTTGGATTTTCTGGCAAGTTGTATAACTTATCGCTACATTAATGGCCATGTTGTACAAACTCATTTAATTTGCGTTTATTTTGTACACTAAATAACCGAAAATGGATAACTCAGCCGAAATAGGTGCGTGCTTTCGTTGAATTTTATAAATGTAAGCCGAAACTATGAAATTGTAAAAATGAGATTTTACAATGAGACTACTCGCAAAATTGCAATGTTTGTGGGCAAAACGTCCAACTTGATTGCGGATTGATTTGAACCAACGTTTTCGGCTTGCATTATGTCAAAAGGATGTGTTTGTTGTAATTCATTCTGTCATTTACTACCATTATGCCTAGGCCAATTCATGAAATCATTTCATGCGTTTGAGTAGAAACTGAATGAATGAACACCGTTTCATGATTTCAATTAACGCGAAATAGAGTTTATGCACTTAGTGTTTACTCAGATCGATGAAATGATTTCGTGAATTGGACTTCGCGTACATGTATACTTATGCTTTTCATTTATAAGGTAATTTTATGTTTTTATACTCTTGCTACCACATGAATATATGAATTCGTGATAAGAATATATGAATTCGCCTTGGAAGATAGAAAGCGAGTAAGAATAAATGCCGAACAAAGGAATTTGTCTTCTTTCAACTTAAATAAATGCATTTTACAAACAAAAGTGCGTACGTTACTTAGTGCCTTGGTAATGGCGAACTCGTAAGGATCTATTGATTGCATTATAAATATTTTCATTTATTTGTTAAACATACAATTATTTTCATTACAACCCGGTCCTATGGATGCTAGAAGCCCGAATAATAAATAATAATAAATGAATAAATAAATTATATGTATATCAGAAAATTAATAAGATGAAATGAAATTATTGTTTGATATCTAACCAAACCTATGTATGTAACTCAATCGCCTAATGGTTTGCCGAACCGTAAACATATGTTTACACATCCAATATCGTGAGTAGGTACCTGGTACTCACGCCTTTTTTATGAAGTTTCACTTCTATCATGTGTACGGTGTGACACACGCATTTTTTT
>NW_023461200.1:9346-28079 GCF_013731165.1 Rhagoletis pomonella | reverse complement strand
CTTGCCATGATTTTGAACTTCACGTATTCTAACTCTGGAACACCCCCCTAAAATAGTCTAATCGGAAGTCCATCGTTCCAGACCGATTCAGTTGAATCTGGTTCAAGGACACCGTGTAATTTGAACCCAGCTTATTCTTTTGTTTTCTATTTTACGTTTATTCCTTGTCTAACTTTTGAAGCACTTGATGAAAATGAATTACACTTATACTAATCGATTTATTAAGAGATTACGAATAAAATGATATATAAAACATAGGTGTGCTCGCAAATTTAAAAATTAATTTGTTTTTTGGAAAGTGTACCTATTTTTTAGATTTGCCCATATACATATGTAGTACATACAAACACTTGTATATGCACATCAGTGAAGTAAACAGAGTAGTTTGGGTTGGCGTTCAACCAAACAGTTTTTTTCACTCGTTCCAGTCTTATTAGAATTTATGAAGTTGCTAAGCAGAACGGAGTTTAGCAAGCGAGAATAGTGTGCTTACGTAGTAGCGAAACAGCAACGGATTTTCCCAGTAGAAAAAAAAGAGTACATCCGGACTTACTCCGTACGATATAAATCCATATTATTTAGGTGCATAAAATTTTAGGATTTTATCCCAAATCTAAATCGAATTCAATAATTTTCGTTAACCTAAAATATACTTTGAATTTATTCAGAACTTGTTTCGGCTAAGAGCAAATTTAATTACCATATAAAATTACAACTATTCTAAACGAAGCTTTTCCAATTGTTATATACATACCACCTGTAGATAAAACGTCTGGTACCAAGTTTAACGCAATAGTTTTTGCAAAATTTTTTGGCGGGCAAGCAAGTGAAATTTTTTTCCAAAATCTTCCAAGCCAAGAACTGAACTATTAAAATCATTCGTATGTGCTAAGTACCTATTATCGCAATTGCGTTGGCCGACAAAGTTTTTGTGCTTGTGGGTCTAAATTCACCTAACTCACATTTTTTCCCTGAGCAATTGATACATTTTGTATACACATCTCCATACCAAGTTCCAGTATTCTTCCAAAAACACATCCAGGGATATGTGGCAAGAAAGTCAATTGGTACAGGAAGTGGCACGCCCCTTTTTCTTATGACCCTAACCTATGAATTTAGAATTGATTTTACATACCCCAGTACCAAGTCCCAGTACTCTACCATGAACACCTCTAGAGATATGCAGTATAAAAAGTAAATTTGTACCATGCCACCTTTTCGAATAACGCAAATTTTTCTCCATGAGTATGGAATTAATTTTGTATACACATCTCCGTGCCAAGTTCCAGTCCTCTGCAATAAACACCTTTAGAGATATGCTGCGTAGAAAAATCAATTTGCATGGGAGTTGCCACATCACTTTTTCCAATAACTCTCATTTTTCTCCATGAGTATGGTATTAGTTTCACATACATACATACATACATATGTATTTCCATACCAAGCTTGAGTACTTTACCCCAAACATTTGAGGAGATTTGCAATATGAAACTTTCAGTCAGTATGGGAGGTGCTACGCCCTTTTCCCAAAAACGTCCATTTTCCTCCGTGAGTATGAATATGATTTCACACAGCGTTGAAAAAATGTTAATCCGATTAACGATTAAAAATTAACGATTAAAACGTTAATCGCGTTTGACGATTAAAATTAATTAGTCGTAATCAACTGTAAGATTAATGATTAAATTATTTTAATCGTTAATCGCTGGCTGCGATTACGATTAATTAATTTCAATCATTAATCGTTAATGCAATTAAAAATAAAATCTGATTAAGTTGTCTAGTTTGTCCGAATTGTGTTTTACGCTTATAATACGCACATAATATAAAAAAAGTATAATTATTGTTATTAGTATCTAATACATAAACTGGGAACTTTTACAAACCTGGTTTGTAAAACGTTTATTGGTATAGATATTAATGAAAATGCACACCAAATTGCTCAGATTGATGAGGAAACCCGACTTAGCCGTACCGGATTAACTTGCTTTGTTTGCACAGGAAAGTTCCAGCATAAATTAAATAATCACCAAACCTACTTGATCAAATTAAGAGTTAATGATTAAAAATTATTTTTTTTGATCGCGGTTACGATTAACTGTTTAGTCAGATTAAAATTAATCATGATTAACTGTAGTCAGATTGAATTCAATCGAATTGGCTAATTGATTAAAAAATCAATCGATTAATGCCAACATTGATTTCACATACATATCTCTATACCAAGTACCGATTCTCTCCCACAAATACTTCCAGAGATATGTATGTAATATGAAAATTCCAATTTGTATGGGAATTACTTTCAGTCTAAGTAGTAAGTGTACCAAATTTCGTTCTGATCGGGAGACCGGTTAAGGAAGTATCCTATTTTTCAACCCAGGTTATAAACCACTTATAAACCATCTGTGAACAAAATTTCATTTTCAAACAGGTGGCAATTCTTAAAAAGGTAGCCTAATTTCCAATCTATGTCATAAGCTATCTGTGTGCAAACCTTCATGCAAATCAGTTCAGTCATTCCCGCGTTTTAGTTTAATTAAACAATTCTAATGGGTGACAACTCTTAAAATAGTAGAATATTTTCCAACGTAGGTCATAATCTATCTCTGTACGAAATTTCATGCAAATCTGTTAAGTCGTTTCCGCGTATTAATTTAATTAAACTTTTTTACCAGGTGGCAACTCTTCTAAAAAATTAGCGTTTTTCCACTGTAGGTCATAAACTAACTGCTTGCAAAATTTCATGCAAATCAGTTCACTCATTTCCGCGTATTAATTTAATTAATCTTTGTTAGTATGTGGCACCTCTTAAAAAAGTAGCCTATTTTCCAACCTAGCTCATAAGCTATCTGTGTGAAAACTTCCATGCAAATCAGTTCACACATTTCCGCGTATTAATTAAATTAAACATTTCTAACAGGTGGCAACTCTTAAAAAAGTAGCCTATTTTCACCTAGCTCTGTGTGAAAACTTCCATGCAAATCAGCTTACTCATTCCCGCGTATTAATTTAATTAAACCTTTCTAATAGATGGCATCTCTTAAAAAAATTAGCCTATTTTCCATCGTAGGTCATAATCTATCTGTGCGAAATTTCATGCAAATCTGTTCAGTCGTTTCCGCGTATTAATTTAATTAAACTTTTTTAACAGGTGACAACTCTTCCAAAAAATTAGCCTATTTTCCAGTGTAGGTAATAAGCTATCTGCTTGCAAAATTTTATGCAACTCCGTTCAGATATTTCCGCGTATTAATTTAATTATAAACATTTCCAACAGGTGGCAACTCTTACAAAAGTAGCATATTTTTGAACCTATCTCTGTGTGAAAACTTCCATGCAAATCAGTTCACTCATTTCCGCGTATTAATTTAATTAGACATTTCTAGCAGATGGCAACTCTTAAAAAAAGTAGCCTATTTTCCAATCGAGGTCATAAGCTATCTGTGTGCAAATTTTCATGCAAATCCGTTCAGTCGTTCCCGCATATTAAATAAATTGAACTTTTTTAACAAGTGGCAACTCTTAAAAAAGAACAGCCTATTAACCAATCTGGCCAATAAGGTATCTGCGTACAAAATTTCATGGAAATCCGTTCAGTCGTTTCCGCGTGATGATTTCCCAAACATCTAAACATACAAACTTTCACATTTATAATATTAGTAAGAAGGTGGCAACTCTTAAAAAAGTAGCCTATTTTCACCTAGCTCTGTATGAAAACTTCCATGCAAATCAGTTCACTCCTTTCCGCGTATTAATTTAATTAAACATTTCTAACAGATGGCAACTCTTAAAAAAAGTAGCCTATTTTCCAATCTAGGTCATAAGCTATCTGTGTGCAAATTTTCATGCAAATCCGTTCAGTCGTTCCCGCATATTAAATAAATTGAACTTTTTTAAGAGGTGGCAACTCTTAAAAAGGAACAGCCTATTAACCAATCTGGCCCGTAAGCTATCTGCGTACAAAGTTTCATGCAAATCCGTTCAGTCGTTTCCGCGTGATGATTTCCCAAACATCCAAACATACAAACTTTCACATTTATAATACAGTGAAACCCGCTTAAGTACCCCGACCCGAATTTCAATTTTGATGAATTTTTTTCTTTAAGTGTTCTATAAAATCTTAAGCTTAGGTTTATATGGTATTTGTTGGGGAATGAGCTGTATTTTAATTGAGAAATCTTAAATAAATACGTGTACTTCATTAAATGTTAATGTTTTATTCAAGGACTTACATATTTATGTAAGTTACACCCGATTTACATGATCAATGATTATGTTCCCTTAAGTACCCGCATCGAGGTACTTAAGCGGGTTCTTTTAAGTACCAAACCCGCCTAAGTACCTCAAAAAGCTGACATTTTTCGTGAGGTACTTAAGCGGGTTTTACTGTATTAGTAAGATTGATAGTTACAATATACATGAATGAAGATACTGCAATCATTACACTGTACAGCAATCGGCTGGGTATTGGACCAAACCAATTTTTTTAAAGAGATTGAGTCATAGGTAAAAAAGTTATTTCTCCGTTTTTCGAAGTTAGCCTCTGAAATCGATATGGGCCTTCGATGTTCGAAATAGGACCTTTGGTAAAAGATTATCTTTTATTATTATACACTACGAAGCATAATTATGAATCCAGTACAAAAGACTTTGAACCAGCCGTCACAATCAAGATAGGCAAAAACTTTCTTCAGTGGCTAATTTTTTTATAATCATAACCTTATTTAAAAGAATTAAAAAAATCAAAAACTTACTCGTTGCAAAACTATAAATCCAAAAAACTCCAGTAAAATGAGTAAAACATGCAAATATGTCCTTCTAATACTCTATTTGTGCTACATTGACTTTAATTAACTGAAATATATTTCTCATACTTAGACATAATGTGTTCGGTAAAGCAGCACCCAGTTCATGCCAATCTTGCAAAATCGCCAATTTAAGCCATATAACGTTTGCAAATTGGCGATTATCAGCATCAACTTTCTCTGCCAGTATTCTCCACACATTTTCCATTGGGTTGAGGCCACGGGAGCTCAATGGTTCGAATATTGTTGGTTTTCATCATAATTTTCCGGAAGTTAACAGCAAAATGTTCAGATCGCGTTGGTCGTCAAACGATTTGGAGGGCCTTAGAACGTTACTAGCACCTCGAATCAGCTGTACTTGATAGTAGTTGCCCTGCAAAAATCGTTGGACCATGTACTCTATTTGTGGTAAATTGGAGTACTTACAAAAGTGTTCCTCTGTCATGCTGTAGCGGACCAACTCGTGTCTCTGCGCCAGCTTATTGTTTGTTATCCGATCACTGCTCGTGTTTTAACGAAACGTGATTGAAGTTGAGCATTTGAAAGCACATTTGCATGTCTGGCTGTAGCTGAACGTGTAGAGATGCTCGCTGTTAGTTCTTAGCTCCCAGCATGTTCGGGTTCGAATACCGTCAGAGGCAACATGTAATTTTTAATTTTTGTCTTGGTTTTTATTAATTTCGAAAAAGCATTTGAGAAGTGAAGAACAAAAGAGTGTACAAACGAAAAAATATAACAACAATGCCCATTGTTAATATGTTGGAGTAGTTTTGTGCTACTCTGATGTAATGCAGGGATGGAGTATATGGTCCTGCCCTAGGACATCGCAATGTTAATTGGACCATATTTTTTATATGAATTGTGATTAATTTTGGAGTACTCTTTGGTCCTTAGGGAGTACTCTTTACACGCATGCATGGAGTAGTCGCGATTTTTGCAGGGTGGTTGAATAAGGAAAATGAATTAGCAACAAGAGTTTACGGGGTGTACATAGCTTAGTGGTTAACGCTTCTGACTTTGCACATCGATTACGCAGGTTCGATCCCTGCTGAAGTCTAGAAAAAAGAAGTCTGATGAGGAGATGTGGTGATCTCCGAAATAGCTGCATAAACATCAACAAAGTGTACCGATAATTTTATGTATTAAAAGAATTAAAAATGAAAATGAATAAAAAAATTAAATCAACAAAATGAATGAAAATAAGTGAAATTAATGCTTAACTTCTAATCTAGCCTGCATTTGTATGTATGTAACTGAATCGCCTAAGAATAGCTTTACATATAAAAAGATTATCCTAATTTTCGAGCTTAACTCTCTAATCTGTTATTATAAAAAGAGATTAGCCATGCAAAATTATAATTTAAAATATCTCAGATTAAACCGATAACTTTTTGGTGTCCAACCTAGTTTTATCGATTATACTTGCGAAGAAGAGGAGGAATGTCAAATGTTAAAGTAAACAAAAATTGACGCTAGTAAGGAAAATAGGTGTGTAAAGGTATTTTTAATAAAATATTCAGTTAAAATATATTTATGTGGCATAATATGTGTTGCAGAAAAAAGTGACCACGGTGGCACGGAGAAGAAGTTTAACTTTTCCTCGAGTTGTGTGAATAACAAGCACAACCAACTTGACAGCTAACGAGCTTTGATTGAGATTATATTTATATATAAACGTACTTTTATGCTTTGCCGTTCGCATATGTTTACACACCAAATTTAATCAAGGTTAGATAATTATTGACAGCCGCGGTTTGACACTCCCTTACAAAAGGTTGCATTTACGAAGGACAGAGAAAGGGAAGAATGAAATCCCTTGTTGCCAAAATGGTAGTAGAAAAGCACGCAAAGTAGGCAATTAGTATTGAAATTCCTTTTGTAAATTCTAATGTATTTGCAGGAAATCTGGCATTTTAAACGAAATATTGAACGAAATATTAATATATCTACGTGAGTTACGTAATTTATGTGCCATTTAGCTGTATAAAAACTGCAAGAGGACTCAAAATTAAAATAAAACTACTATCAGATTTATGTATTTATTTATTTATTTATTTATTTTTTACAGTCTGTTAGACTTATATTGCAACAAAGATTTAACATTCTTATAATTAGATTTTAGATTTAAAATATAAATATTAAATATTAAATACAAAATACAAAATGCTCTACAGAAATTTTTAAATAATATTATTTCTTTATCACTGCAATTATTTTATGTCATTATACACGCATGCAATTTCCTGGAAGTTATGTAGACGGTTGGAAAGGCCGAGTTTCCAATCCGCGCTATTCTTTTTGGGTTACTCCATTTATTGATATCTCCTGGGTGGTCAGAAAGGCCGAGTTTCCGATCCACCCAGTCGCGCTTTCGTGACGGTTAACGGTTGGAAAGGCCTAGTTTCCAATCCGCTCGTTTATTGTTTATTATCTAAGGGTCTAGGTAGTCGGAAAGGCCGAGTTTCCGATCCGCCTAGTCTCGATATCTTGGTGGTTGGAAAGGCCTAGTTTCCAATCCACGCTATTGTTGATACATCACTATCTTGTAGGCTGCGTTCTACAATAGTCAAATAGCAGCCGCTTGAAAAGAGTGATAGTATCACAATTTTTTATAGCCTCTGGTAATTCATTGAAGCACTTTAAGCCTTTATAGAAAATATTTTTTTTGTCCACTTCTGTTCTATACTTCGGGAGTCTGAAGCTGTTATTCTCTCTCAACAAATATGTATGCGTCTCATTTATATATCGGAGATTATCGCTAAGATAATCCGGCAGGTTGCCCTTCTTAATATTGTACACAAATTTCATAGCGTGGTAAAAAACTTGTTGCTTCACGCTTAACCAACTCAAGGTTTCAAGCATACATCTTGTTGGTGTGTCATACGGTTTGTTGAGGATGAATCTCATCGCTCGGTTTTGCATTTTTTGCAGCTTATCTACATGGGAGTCCCCCGCTAGGAAGAAAATCGTGGGGCAGTATATAAAGTGCGGTTCTACTATTGACCTGTACACCAACGTTTTATATCTTCTTCCCAAGTACTTACACGATCTCTTTATAAGGCCAATTTTTTTAGCAATCTTGTTGACTGTATACTCAACGTGCTCATCAAACTTTAGTTTGTTGTCTATGTATATTCCTAGGTACTTGACAATTTTCACCTCTTCGATATTTTCATCTTTGATTTTTAATTCACGGCTTATGGAGTCAGCATTTGCCGCTCTGGAAAATACCATAAAGTTAGTCTTTTTCACATTCAGTTTGAGTTTATTTGAACACAGCCATTGATACAAAGAATTAAGATCTTCTTGCATTTTGACAATCGCATTTGGTAGTTCCCTATCACTGATCGTTAACAAGGCATCATCCGCAAAGAGTTTTATTTTACAATGTTTGAGAGAACTTTTAATATCGTTTATATATATATATTAAAGAGTAGGGGTGCCAAAACTGAGCCCTGTGGCAATCCGATGTCTACGGCTATCTTACTAGACCTCTTTGAATTAACTATTGTTTGTTGCCTACGATTACACAGAAAGCTTCTAAACCAGTCAAGCTCAGTGTTTTTTATACCAATGTATTTTAGTTTATCCAACATTCGGACCCTATCAACGGTTTCAAATGCTCTTTTAAGATCAATAAACACTGCCACTACATTAAGGTGTCTGTTCAGATCTTCTTTCCATTGAGAAAGCACCAGATTCAGCGCAGTCTCACAGGAATGTTTAGCTCTGAATCCAGATTGTTCTTTTATGAGTATTTTATTGGATTCCACATAGTACTGTAGCTGGTTTTTCACAACGGTTTCTAGCATTTTTTCCAAGCTAGGGAGAGTATTGATGGGTCTAAGCTCCTCAGCTTTAACCGGTTTTCTAACTTTCTTGACGGGCACTATTGATGAAATTTTCCATTCTTCCGGTACTGATCCTGTCTGGAGACTCTTATTTATAAGTATGGCATAGAAATATCCCATATAATCAGCAGAGTCCTTAATAACACCTTCAGAAAGTAGGTTGTTTCCCCCAATTTTCCGCTTAAATTTTTTGGCAATTTGAAGAATGTCTTCCGTTGAGACCTCTTCAAATTTTAGCGTACTTGTGGGAGCTCGTTGCTCGAAAGAATCATAGTTTACACACTCTATTTTGGTATGTATTTCCAAAATGCTGTCCACGAAAAAATTATTTAGGTTTTCCGCAATTTCAAAGCTGTCTACGTAGTTGGTGTTATTTATTATCACTTCTCCAATATTTTCTTTGACCTCCGTGTTATTGACTACCTCCTTTAAGTATTTCCACATGAGTCGGCTGTCAACCTTATTTATTTCCACCTTATGCTCTAAGTATTTAATTTTTTTACACCTTACCATTTTCTTATATCTGCTTCTCACTAAATTATATTCACCCCAGTACCCTGACAACACTGCTTTCTCATGGGATTTAGATTTATACTTGTTCATCTCTGTCAATTGCCTATCATACCATTTGTTCCTCTGCCTAATGCGAGTTATTTTTGAGTAAGTCAACTGCCTCATGGCCCACATAATGCAGTGAGTAATATACTCCACCATACCGTCAGCATCGAAAAAATTTAAGTTTGAGAAATCGCACTGCCTTAGTAAACTTGTTAAGTTCTCAGGGTTATATCTCTCCCAGGATATTACTTCTGCCCCCCTTAGCAAGTGGGTTAAGTTTATTGACATTTAGTCGAAACATTATTGTTTCGTGGTCAGATATTCTATGATCCTCGACCTTTTGGCATATAACTCGGTTATCATTGGAATACAACAAGTCAATACGTGTTTCCGAATGTTCCGTCACCCTCGTATTAAAATTTATCAGCTGTTGCATGGCTTGTTGCAAGAAAACATCATTGAGTTTTCTGCTGTAGGTTGATACTACGTTCATGTTTATGTTAAAATCGCCAATGACAACAGTGTTCACAGAATTTTCTGAGATTTCTGCTAGGATATCCTCCATATATGTAACAAATTCCGCATCACTTGAGCTTGGGGAGTGATAAACCACCCCGAGCTGCCACCTGGTATCACAGTGTGTGAGTTGAATAACTATACACCAAACATTTTTGTCTAAAGCCTTGTTAGTTATTGTTTTAAAACCGAGCGTGTTTCGAACGAGTATTATCACTCCCCCTGTGTGTCTACTGTGTGAGTCGCAGCGTATCATCTGATACGCCGGGAACATTATTTCCGTATCCTCTATGTCATCAGTTAGGCATGTTTCGGAACATAAAAGTAGATCCGGGTCGGTAAAATCTATAAGTATTTCTAGCTCAACTTTATTAGCCACTAAACTCTGTATATTGAGATATACGCATTGCAAATATTTGGGTAGCGCTTTCTTTACACCTGGGTGAGACGTAAACTCAACGCTAGGGTCCCCACAAACTTGCTGTAATTGTTAGTAATTTACAGTATTTCTTTTATGCTCGAGCTTTTCTGGTATACAGGACACTGTCGGTTAAATGTCATATGATTTTCATCAAGCCGTAAGTTAAATTTTTTATTAGCACGAATGCAGTTTATGCATTTGTTTAATGTTTCCTTAGAACATTCCACAGTTTTGTGGTTATCTAGGCACTTGAAACATACCTCATTGGCTTTACATTTCGCAGCTATGTGGTTAAATCCCTTGCATTTGAAACAGAAAGTAACATCCATTCCATCTTTGACTCTACATTTTTCTCAACCTATGTTTATTTTTTCGCTTGCCAGCACGGATGCAAACGCATCTACATCTGTTTCTACTAACGCATTATAATGTTTTGCATTTCCTCTTTTTGTTTCAAAACATTTCAAAATTTTGAAATTACCATTTTTGAAGCATTCATTCTGTTTTTTTATCATATCCCTGAGCTGCTCATTCTCATGTTTAAAGCTCATTCTATATACCATGAACCTTGGCTTGGCTACGTTTGGGATTTTTATTTCATATCTATCACTCATTTTATTCTCTATTGCCTTTTTGATTTTTTTTCACGCTCAGCCTCATTTTCTGTTTGTATTACTACAGCCCCACTTTTCCTCCCCTGTACACTATTAATTTTCAAGCCCGAGGGGTCAACATTTTTGTTCAAATCTTCTTTTGTTTTTCCCACTTCCTGCTTCTCTTTTGGTTGTAGAACTAATGGCTTCTCTTTATTTACTTTCGGCGGCCTATTATCTTTCGCAGTATTACCTTTAAAGAGATCCGCGTAAGTGGCTTTCGCCCGCTGACCTGCTAACGCGTCAGCAGTCATCGATTTCTTTATCTCTTCACAAATTTTTTTGTTCTCATTTTCATTGCGCACTATGGCTTCGCAAAGATCATGGCTTTGCTTTTTTACGCCGTCAGCTATTGACTTAATTTGGTTCACTTCGAGAATACTCGCCTCACAGGTTTTTTGTACTCTTTGCATTGCATCAATGCGTTCCCCAAATTTTTTCTCTATTGATTGCAAGAGAAGATTAAGCTCTTTCACTTGCATTTTCTGCGACTCCTGGAAGTCATCATTACACTCTTGGATCTTTTGACTATTTTTCTCTATTGTTAAGTTCATATTTCGGAGCACCTCATCGATGTTATGCATGTATGTGTGACATTGGTTACACATAAAGCGCACAAAGTTGTTTTCTTTGAGTACATTCGCACTGTACTCATCCAATTCAGAGCATTTTTTTGCCCAGTGCCACACTTTACCACACACACCATCACAGCGGATTCCGCTGTCACCGCGAATTGGATTCTTGCACTTATGGCATTTATCCATTTTCGCGCCTTATTGTTTTTGTCACCTCACTGCACTTTTATGTCTCCAGCTATATTTATTTGTTTGTTTAATCAAAATGAAACAAATTTTTGTGCTTGCAAATAGCACAGTTTATTAGCACTTCGCTATTTAAGTCACTGGCTCTAACGCTGGTAAAAATCCCAACAATTCGGCTGTTTTTTAAAAATTTTCCGCAGAGCGATTACAAACACGTCAACAACGTTGCAGTGTTACCATCCAGTTAAAAGCAATTTATGTTTTCATCAGTTATATGTGTTTCATATGCATATACAAATAAACATATTGCACAAAAGCTTATATTTCTTTTTCACACCAAAGCTACACTTTTTCCAAGTAAATTTGCAAAGAAGCAACACGGTGCCACTGCTAAGGGAGGGGTGAGAGAGAGACAACTGTCAGTTTATCGAACCTTGTATTATTGAATCATGAGTACCTAGTACTTACGCCGTTTTTTAGAATTTTTTTGCCGAAGGTGTGTAGTGCTGCGACTGAATTTCAAAATATGTAAATGTGTGAAGAAATTTAAAAAAAGCACTTAAAAGGGGAAAATTATAAGTAAAATGGTAAATGGAGAATTTGAGAATACATCTAAATTTTAACAAACCTGGTTAGTCTGCGTCAGACAACGTGTAATCGGCTCATTAAGCATGAAGTTGGTCTTGCAATAAGGTAAATAGAACATGTCGCTGAATCTGTGATCCCGAGCAGGACAATTGAAATGAATAAGCTCAAGCAAGAAGTGGCAATTGATATGACTCGTGACTATGTCCCTAATAAACATTATCGAGGAAATTTGTCTACGCATTTCTAATGTCGGCAATGCAGTGGCGGATCCAGCGGGGGGGTTTGGGGGTTAAACTACGTGTCAGTCAGTGGCGGACCCACGGGGGGTGTTTTAATACATATACGCTACATTATACATACATATGCGCCATATTAAAACACCCCCGTGGCTCCGCCATTGACTGAAACGTAGTTTAACCCCCAAAACCCCCCCGCTGGATCCGCCACTGCGGCAATGCCACCATAAGGCACCTACTCTTATAATCAGGCATGCTACAATTCCAATGCAGGGAGTGAATGGCATATCTAGTAAAGCGTTTTTGGATCTTCTCAATCCTTAAGGATGAACCCGAATAGAAAGGATCTCAAATGATGCTGCAATACTCAAGACTGGATCTTACAAATGAAAAATACAAGCCCTTGAGAGTGAAAACATCCCGGAATTTATTTGCATGTCTCATTATGAAGCCGAGCATAGACCTGGACTTGGTAATCATAAAATCTATATGTTTAGAAAAGGCCATTTTCGAAGAAAAGATGACCTCCAGATCTTTCTTTTCATAAATTTTTGTGAGAGTGGCAGCGCGCAACCTATAACGATAGTCAGTTGTAACTTTAAATCTACTGAAGGACATATACTGGTTTTTACCAACGTTGAGAGGTAAACAGTTAGCAACACACCACATTTGCAATCTGAGTAAGTCATCTTGAAGTTTAATGAAGTCGGACTTGTTTTCTATGCGACTGTATATCTTCAAGTCATCTGCGTACATTAGACAACGGGATGTTAAGAAAACGTCGGGAATATCATTGACAAAGATCAAGAAAAGTAACGGTCTCAGGTGGCTGCCTTGTGGTACACCAGAAGTGGCTTTAATCGCATTTGATTTACACCCCTATCGCGAATGTCGACTGGCAGTAGATAAACGACTATTAAGCGATTGTCGATTATCGATGCTATTGTGAATGTCGCTTAGTCGGTCATTAGTTCGCTTCTATTGCTGTTTTTTAGTCGTTGGAGTTTGCGTTTATAAAATTTACATAAGAATGTGGTACTATAATGGATAAAAAGTAAGTCAATTGATCTATAAGTTGTAAAAAATTGTGAAATATACTTATATATGTATGTGTCTGAATTACGGATCAAAAATTGTAAGCAACAAAATGCAACTTGTGCGGTTGGTCGAGCTGATGTGGGAGAATGAGGACATAGGCAAAAGAATTTTCGGAAAGAGTAGGGGAGATAGAAGGATATACAATATTTCTTGTGCATATAACTCCGGCTACGCCATCCACAGCGTTTTTGCGCAGAACCAACATCAAAATTGGGAACGCAACATTCATAAAATTCACATATATACCTCCACTTCATCTTCCAACCCCAAGGGATCCGACGAATCTCGCAATTCCCTCCTTGCTTTAGCCAACTCTACTAATCTATTAGCTTCCACATCGTCTTCCTCATCCCTAAACAATATTTCAACTGTGTACATTTTTTAAATTTTATAATAAAAGCAATTATTTTAAAAATGATGTAAATGAAATACTAAAGAAACAAATGTAAACAAACAAACAGCTGTTTACAATTCACAGAGACCGTATATTTATAGAGAAGGTCCAAGAGCTGTGAATGCCACATTTTTCGAGCCAACTAAACTGGCGAAACGCATTTTAAGAGCGACAAATATTTGGAATACTTAACAGCGAAAGCAAAATACAAAGCAGAAAAGAAGAATATTAACAGAGCTAAATCTCACGAGATCGTTTGGACTGTTAATTAAATATGAATATTGAGGATTTTGTGATACTTTGGAAAGTGTTAGATTTTTTGTGAAAATAATTATTTTAGTAAGAAAATTAAATTTTTTCGCTGATTTGTACAAGTAAAATGCAATTAAATCGAAAATATTATATAACATTTTCCGATTTTCCGATTGCAAATAGAAAACTCTCATAAGTGTTTGCATTTTTTGTGAAAACATTTTTTGCCAAAAAAAATCCTCTTTTCCGGTTATTTCTACAAATATCGTGAAAATAAATCGAAAATGTTATATAGAATTTTTTCAATTTTTGTGATATTTTGTTAGATTTTCAACTTTAAAACTTTTTTGGTGTAAGCCTTTTTTGTAAATAGATTTGTAGGGAAAACAATTTCTTTTCGGTGATTTGTACAAATAACGTTAAAATAAATCGATAATATTATATAACATTTTCCAATTTGTGTGATATTTTCAAGTAAAAAACTGTATTGGTATTGGATAAAAAAAAAAAATCATTTTAGATTTTTTTTAAGGTCTCTCGCTAAACTAGGCCGAAACTATTTGAGAATTTTTTCCAAATTTTCGATATTTATGGAAATAACGAAGTTTTTGAACCTTTTGGACTTAGAAATTTTTTGAATAAAAAAACAAAACTGTGAAAAGAATTATTTTCCATTTTTTTGTAGAGATCTCCCTAAGCTAAGACGAAAGTCTGTATGATTTTCTTTTGTATTTCCGATATTTATGGAAATAATTAAGTTTTTAATTATTTTCGACTTGGGAACTTTTTTTTTTAAATACTAAAAATCTGTAAACGTCGGATTTTCCCAACAATTTGTAAAAATCTCGCTTATCTAAGACGAAACTATTTGAGAAATTTTTCAATATTTTCTATATTTATGGAAATAATGCAGTTTTCAAATCTTTTCTAATAAAGTCGTGTAAGAAGTTGCCATTCGATGGGTGGCACCTTCGCTACTCATGTGTATATTTGTCCCCCACATTGTCATTTACATATCTAATTAATTAATAAACCTAAATTTATAAAGCACATATTTGTAAACTGCATTTCATTGATATTACCTATTTCCGCTACCAAATTTTTCATGCAACCAAAAAGACAAACAAATGAAAATGTAGTATGAAGTATGTATGCATTTATAAATGTACATATGTACATACCGCTTCCATCTACAGGAATTATTCAATTTCTGCGAATCGGCACCAGATTGGCACGTGCGCGAAACCATTAACCCTACGTTTACGAAATATTTTGATTTTCGCATAACTTTGCATTTAATAGGGCAATACTTGTAAATTTTGTATGGAGAATAATATTAATTAATTTAAAATTCTGCATGTAACCATGTTCTCGACGATACATGAAACTTTCATCAAGATTAACCATAAAAATTGTGCTTCATTAACAGTTGGAACCAGCTGAAACCAAAAAAACTATGTCCGCTAAAATGGGTCAAACACTAACTGGAATTGGCACTTTTTACACGCATACATGCATACTTTCATATACACATGTACAGTGGAGTACCACTAGCTTGGACATTGCATTGCTTGGACTTTGATGTGTTTGAAACTTTTATGGTACTGAAGATTTGCTTACGGTTGAAAAATATTAAAAATCGTCCGTGCATATATGTAAATATATTTTTATAAAGGCTTTGAAGTATAGAAAATTTTAATATTAAAAAATAAATAAAATATTTTTTTTGTATATATATAAAATTTGTTCAAGGCACATTGACCCACCTGTACAAAAATTGTGGCGCGGCATGGATAAAAATTTTACAATTTCGGACCGAAAAATATGAAAACGAGCTAAGTTGCCACGTTACATCTGTGAACTTCCGATAAAAACACATATTTTTGTGATTTTAGAAGTTTTGATTTTATTAAAAAAAAAAAATTATCTATTTTCCTGCAGAAAACGTACACTTTTATTTAATGTTTATTAAAATTACATCTCAAAAACTAGTTAATGATTGAAATATTGATATGTAACATAGAAATAGAGTGTTTTGCCAACTATTACCAAAAATTTCCAAAATTCGAGATAACTTATTTTACTGGATATAGAGAAATAGTTGCCACTTTTCACTTGGCTGGCCGAGATTTCTTCATTTTAAGATTTTAGAATTTTCGTGTCGGATTGAAAAAGTTGAGCTTGATGGTGATGAATTTGCGGGGTGATGTGCTGCGGTTATTTTTATGAATGAATTTACTTGGCCTTGAGAAATACATTCGTGCATGCGATTATGAAAGAAATAGTTATTGTTGTATTTGAGTATGCGTGTAATTATGTGCAATGAGTTGTAAATATGTACATTTGTGTGTATGTGCGTAGTATTTTGGCAGTAATATGCACATACATACATCATATATGTATGCATGTAAAAACGCTATCAGTTAATGGAGTACGTATGTACATACGTATGCATTTTCATTGGACTCCAAAACTATTGGGGCATACCTATTCGTATATGAAATAAAGTCTACTCTAAGTTTAAGTTTGTCAGTCCCAAATAAGAAAGTTAGATGCATCTTTTTTTCACAGATGCCTAGTCCACAGAAAGTGATATGAAAAAGCTGTAACTAACTTTAGTGTCGGCTTTATTTTAACTATGCATATGCCCCATTATTTACATATAATACGAGTATAGCAGTGAAAAATGATAATGCACTGTTTTCCTCAATATAAATAACTTTTCGACAAAAACAACTTTGATATTAACACGTGCAGTGCAATCAATGCATTTGTACGTTTTTTGTCAATGTATCCATCTTTGAAGTGGATTTGTGAGAAAACTAAGGCAGCTAGAAAACTGCAGTTTGTTGCATTGAAAATATCGTGTCTATAAATTACCATTAGAATCGTTAAATATATAAAAACCGATTTGCTTCGCTTTTAATGCCGACACCAAATCACCAAACAGTGCGCATTTGCGTTTTTTGGTCAACGTGTCCATCTTTAAAGTGAATTTGGGGAAAAACTAAGGCAGCTAGAAAACTGCGGTTTGTTGCGTTGAAAATAGCGTAGCATCTACCATATGAATCGGTAAAAAAGTAAAAGTCGATTTTTTCAACCCAAATGCCGACGGCAAATCACCAGCGAATTTGCCAATTGCATACTACATATTTGCATAACTTTCACATTTTAGATTCACAAAATTGTATCTCTCGCATACATATGCATGTACACAATATGTACATATTACACATTTCGACCTATGCATGCATTTATTTTAAATAATTAACCAATTTAAAGAACAATAAAAGCGTTGTAAAAACGTAAAAAGCCATCAGCATTTCATTTCTAACAAGAAAAATATGCATTTGCGTTGATGAGACAATTTCTGTTAAATTTACTTTGCCTCTGGCTGGGCTCTGTTAAAATTCGATTGTCTCTGGCTGGCCGCTCTTAAAATGCGCTTCGCCAGTTTTGTTGGTATTTGACAGTTTCCACGCTGATTCGTTCTTGGTCCTTCTCTATAAATATACGTTCTCTGCAATTCAGTCAACCATTCACAATAGTACAAATTTTTATCGATCAAGTTACACAATAGCAAAATAAAAGAGGATCGACTCGATCGACAAATTTCTTTTCTACTGCCAGTTGACACTCGTAATAGGGGCCTTAGTGTTATGCTAGCATGAAGTCCAATTGATTCCAGCTTTTTAAGTAGTATTTTATGACTAACCTTATCAAAGGATTTCAAGAAAGCGGTGAAAATGACATCGCATTGTTGGCGTAAATAAAATAAAATTTTAAAATAAGGCCAAGTTTGAAGAAGTGGACCTTCCCTTAATGAAGCCGTGCTGATAAGGCGATATGAGGCCAGAAATATGGAAAACAATCCTATCATGGACAAGTTTTTCGAAAAGTTTAGGTATACTTGAAATTTTGCAGATTGGACGACAATTTTGTATGTCCGACTTACTCCCCGACTAATGAATAGGTATAATGAAGGATTAGGATTAGACATAATGCCTCCGGTAAAGCAGCACCCACTTCATGCCACCCTTGCAAAATCGCCAATTTAAGCCACATATATCGTTTGCAAATTGACGATTATCAGCATCAACATTCTCTGCCAGTATTTGAAGGTCAAATAGGACAAAAAATTTATTCAATAAAAATAAAAATAAAAATTTTTGTTTTTGTTGTCGCTGAAACTGAGTATGGGGGTCCCTTGATCCTAGGTCATCTAGAGGTCATGACAAGGTCAAATTCCGAGGAGTTTTATTGAATTTTTAGATTTATTCAATGAATTTTTCCCTACTTGACCTTCAACTGACCACGAACCTGACGTGATGGAGACTAACGGACTTCGGATTCGCAGTCAGCGTGTCGAATAACATCGGGATATACAGGCTTGGTTTAATATGCATACATTTTTTTTTTTTGTTGTAAACCTGTGTAATTCATGCGATTTATCTATAACGATTTTAACAATAATTTGATCAATATCGAACTGGCTCTGGTCTGAACTCATTACAGAGGACAGGGTTATTTGCCTACTGGGTAGACTCGAACGAACAGCAACAAGTACACCGCCGCCTTTAGAGAGAGCAGTTGTGCGCGG
>NW_023461200.1:0-4346 GCF_013731165.1 Rhagoletis pomonella | reverse complement strand
AGCGCAGTCTCACAGGAATGTTTAGCTCTGAATCCAGATTGTTCTTTGATGAGTATTTTATTGGATTCCACATAGTACTGTAGCTGGTTTTTCACAACGGTTTCTAGCATTTTTTCCAAGCTAGGGAGAGTATTGATGGGTCTAAGCTCCTCAGCTTTAACCGTTTTTCTAACTTTCTTGACGGGCACTATTGATGAAATTTTCCATTCTTCCGGTACTGATCCTGTCTGGAGACTCTTATTTATAAGTAGGGCATAGAAATATCCCATATAATCAGCAGAGTCCTTAATAACACCTTCAGAAAGTAGGTTGTATCCCCCAATTTTCCGCTTAAATTTTTTGGCAATTTGAAGAATGTCTTCCGTTGAGACCTCTTCAAATTTTAGCGTACTTGTGGGAGCTCGTTGCTCGAAAGAATCATAGTTTACACACTCTATATTGGTATGTATTTCCAAAATGCTGTCCACGAAAAAATTATTTAGGTTTTCCGCAATTTCAAAGCTGTCTACGTAGTTGGTGTTATTTATTATCACTTCTCCAATATTTTCTTTGACCTCCGTGTTATTGACTACCTCCTTTAAGTATTTCCACATGAGTCGGCTGTCAACCTTATTTATTTCCACCTTATGCTCTAAGTATTTAATTTTTTTACACCTTACCATTTTCTTATATCTGCTTCTCACTAAATTATATTCACCCCAGTACCCTGACAACACTGCTTTCTCATGGGATTTAGATTTATACTTGTTCATCTCTGTCAATTGCCTATCATACCATTTGTTCCTCTGCCTAATGCGAGTTATTTTTGAGTAAGTCAACTGCCTCATGGCCCACATAATGCAGTGAGTAATATACTCCACCATACCGTCAGCATCGAAAAAATTTAAGTTTGAGAAATCGCACTGCCTTAGTAAACTTGTTAAGTTCTCAGGGTTATATCTCTCCCAGGATATTACTTCTGCCCCCTTAGCAAGTGGGTTAAGTTTATTGACATTTAGTCGAAACATTATTGTTTCGTGGTCAGATATTCTATGATCCTCGACCTTTTGGCATATAACTCGGTTATCATTGGAATACAACAAGTCAATACGTGTTTCCGAATGTTCCGTCACCCTCGTATTAAAATTTATCAGCTGTTGCATGGCTTGTTGCAAGAAAACATCATTGAGTTTTCTGCTGTAGGTTGATACTACGTTCATGTTTATGTTAAAATCGCCAATGACAACAGTGTTCACAGAATTTTCTGAGATTTCTGCTATGATATCCTCCATATATGTAACAAATTCCGCATCACTTGAGCTTGGGGAGTGATAAACCACCCCGAGCTGCCACCTGGTATCACAGTGTGTGAGTTGAATAACTATACACCAAACATTTTTGTCTAAAGCCTTGTTAGTTATTGTTTTAAAACCGAGCGTGTTTCGAACGAGTATTATCACTCCCCCTGTGTGTCTACTGTGTGAGTCGCAGCGTATCATCTGATACGCCGGGAACATTATTTCCGTATCCTCTATGTCATCAGTTAGGCATGTTTCGGAACATAAAAGTAGATCCGGGTCGGTAAAATCTATAAGTATTTCTAGCTCAACTTTATTAGCCACTAAACTCTGTATATTGAGATATACGCATTGCAAATATTTGGGTAGCGCTTTCTTTACACCTGGGTGAGACGTAAACTCAACGCTAGGGTCCCCACAAACTTGCTGTAATTGTTAGTAATTTACAGTATTTCTTTTATGCTCGAGCTTTTCTGGTATACAGGACACTGTCGGTTAAATGTCATATGATTTTCATCAAGCCGTAAGTTAAATTTTTTATTAGCACGAATGCAGTTTATGCATTTGTTTAATGTTTCCTTAGAACATTCCACAGTTTTGTGGTTATCTAGGCACTTGAAACATACCTCATTGGCTTTACATTTCGCAGCTATGTGGTTAAATCCCTTGCATTTGAAACAGAAAGTAACATCCATTCCATCTTTGACTCTACATTTTTCTCAACCTATGTTTATTTTTTCGCTTGCCAGCACGGATGCAAACGCATCTACATCTGTTTCTACTAACGCATTATAATGTTTTGCATTTCCTCTTTTTGTTTCAAAACATTTCAAAATTTTGAAATTACCATTTTTGAAGCATTCATTCTGTTTTTTTATCATATCCCTGAGCTGCTCATTCTCATGTTTAAAGCTCATTCTATATACCATGAACCTTGGCTTGGCTACGTTTGGGATTTTTATTTCATATCTATCACTCATTTTATTCTCTATTGCCTTTTTGATTTTTTCACACTCAGCCTCATTTTCTGTTTGTATTACTACAGCCCCACTTTTCCTCCCCTGTACACTATTAATTTTCAAGCCCGAGGGGTCAACATTTTTGTTCAAATCTTCTTTTGTTTTTCCCACTTCCTGCTTCTCTTTTGGTTGTAGAACTAATGGCTTCTCTTTATTTACTTTCGGCGGCCTATTATCTTTCGCAGTATTACCTTTAAAGAGATCCGCGTAAGTGGCTTTCGCCCGCTGACCTGCTAACGCGTCAGCAGTCATCGATTTCTTTATCTCTTCACAAATTTTTTTGTTCTCATTTTCATTGCGCACTATGGCTTCGCAAAGATCATGGCTTTGCTTTTTTACGCCGTCAGCTATTGACTTAATTTGGTTCACTTCGAGAATACTCGCCTCACAGGTTTTTTGTACTCTTTGCATTGCATCAATGCGTTCCCCAAATTTTTTCTCTATTGATTGCAAGAGAAGATTAAGCTCTTTCACTTGCATTTTCTGCGACTCCTGGAAGTCATCATTACACTCTTGGATCTTTTGACTATTTTTCTCTATTGTTAAGTTCATATTTCGGAGCACCTCATCGATGTTATGCATGTATGTGTGACATTGGTTACACATAAAGCGCACAAAGTTGTTTTCTTTGAGTACATTCGCACTGTACTCATCCAATTCAGAGCATTTTTTTGCCCAGTGCCACACTTTACCACACACACCATCACAGCGGATTCCGCTGTCACCGCGAATTGGATTCTTGCACTTATGGCATTTATCCATTTTCGCGCCTTATTGTTTTTGTCACCTCACTGCACTTTTATGTCTCTAGCTATATTTATTTGTTTGTTTAATCAAAATGAAACAAATTTTTGTGCTTGCAAATAGCACAGTTTATTAGCACTTCGCTATTTAAGTCACTGGCTCTAACGCTGGTAAAAATCCCAACAATTCGGCTGTTTTTTAAAAATTTTCCGCAGAGCGATTACAAACACGTCAACAACGTTGCAGTGTTACCATCCAGTTAAAAGCAATTTATGTTTTCATCAGTTATATGTGTTTCATATGCATATACAAATAAACATATTGCACAAAAGCTTATATTTCTTTTTCACACCAAAGCTACACTTTTTCCAAGTAAATTTGCAAAGAAGCAACACGGTGCCACTGCTAAGGGAGGAGTGAGAGAGAGACAACTGTCAGTTTATCGAACCTTGTATTATTGAATCATGAGTACCTAGTACTTACGCAGTTTTTTAGAATTTTTTTGCCGAAGGTGTGTAGTGCTGCGACTGAATTTCAAAATATGTAAATGTGTGAAGAAATTTAAAAAAAGCACTTAAAAGGGGAAAATTATAAGTAAAATGGTAAATGGAGAATTTGAGAATACATCTAAATTTTAACAAACCTGGTTAGTCTGCGTCAGACAACGTGTAATCGGCTCATTAAGCATGAAGTTGGTCTTGCAATAAGGTAAATAGAACATGTCGCTGAATCTGTGATCCCGAGCAGGACAATTGAAATGAATAAGCTCAAGCAAGAAGTGGCAATTGATATGACTCGTGACTATGTCCCTAATAAACATTATCGAGGAAATTTGTCTACGCATTTCTAATGTCGGCAATGCAGTGGCGGATCCAGCGGGGGGTTTGGGGGTTAAACTACGTGTCAGTCAGTGGCGGACCCACGGGGGGTGTTTTAATACATATACGCTACATTATACATACATATGCGCCATATTAAAACACCCCCGTGGCTCCGCCATTGACTGAAACGTAGTTTAACCCCCAAAACCCCCCCGCTGGATCCGCCACTGCGGCAATGCCACCATAAGGCACCTACTCTTATAATCAGGCATGCTACAATTCCAATGCAGGGAGTGAATGGCATATCTAGTAAAGCGTTTTTGGATCTTCTCAATCCTTAAGGATGAACCCGAATAGAAAGGATCTCAAATGATGCTGCAATACTCAAGACTGGATCTTACAAATGAAAAATACAAGCCCTTGAGAGTGAAAACATCCCGGAATTTATTTGCATGTCTCATTATGAAGCCGAGCATAGACCTGGA
>NW_023461199.1:0-28083 GCF_013731165.1 Rhagoletis pomonella | reverse complement strand
TTTCTTAAGTCGACTTAGGCTTGGTTATGCTTATGACCACAGATATACATATACATAGACGACATTAATATAACCGATGACAATTAAGCCCAAGATGGGTTCAAACATCAGCAATTAGTTTTTGTGAAAAAGGTATTTAATATTAGCCCTTGTTATACATACATACATTTGTACATATCCCTCATTGCCCGCAAACATTTCTGAGCGTTCAGAATATATAAGTGCGAAAGGAGTCCTAGGTGGTAAGAAATATGAGTTTCAAAAACAAAAAATGTTTACTCTTATATGAATCTTTTAGGATTCATATATGATGTAAGTATGTATGTATGTTATTTGAAAGAAATTTTTGCTGAATGCCTTTGCAAATGTAATGCATTCCATAAGACTTAAAGAACAGCCTAAAAGCAGAGTCCGAATGTAGTAATTTATGAGGCCGATAAGAGCTTCAAAAAGAGTCTGAAATGATCCATATAGGTATGAGGCCAAAAATTGTTTTAAAGAGTCCAAAATGAGCCGTACATGAGGCCAATAAGACTCCAATATGACTCATATTGAGGCTCATTTGATGTATGAATTTAAGCTCATATACATACATACATAAGGCGACCTTCGGAGGAAGGCAATCACCCTCATATCGGACACCTAAATGAGCTCATTATGAGCGTAAAGGCTCCGAAATAGGAGTCCATTTACGACTCCAAATGTTTGCTGGGTTTACTTCAATAGTCATAATCCAAAAAAAAATTAAAATATTGGATTAAGTATGCAAAAATTACCGCTCTTCTTACATTAAGATCGACCTATCTCGGTAGCCTGTGATAGGGCGTTTGCATGACTACAAAAAATCAATTGTAGCCTTTAACGTTACTCAATTTTTTTAAGGGCTGTGCTCTCTGCGCGGATGCTACCTGTGACCATTACAGAAATACACTCGTAGGTCTGCCAACGCGCCTGCCGAGGGGCGGCGGCTGTTAGAAAAAACTTTTTTAAAATTAACATATAGCCGGACCAAGGATTGAACCCAGCACCTACGGAAAGGGTGTACGCACCTCTAACCACTCAGCCACATGTACCACTAAATCTATACTAACTAAAAACAAGTGCGATGTATATACGTGTTCGGTTAATTTATGTTAATATTCATTACCAGCACTAAATGATCTGCAATTTGCCAGTATTTCACTGTTGTTACTTTCATAGCGAGTCATTATAGCGTGCATCTCTTCATAGTAGTCCCAAACTGAAGGCATTCCAGATTTTACTAGTTTTCTTTCCTTTCTGCAAATATTCGAAAATTGTATTCATTCGAAAGTAAATTTGTTATAAACCGGCTACCGGTAGCGGGCGACCATATTTTGCATTTTCGTCTTTATATCCCTCATATTGTAATAGTAGTCCATTAATTCCATCTCTGCAACCATCTCTATTAAGACATGGTGGTTCTTCTTGAAGGCGCGAAGTTTGTCCACCTTCTCCTCCCATATTTGCAGTAATGCCTTTTCACCGCCTTCTTCCCATCTATTGCGTCGTCTCTTACCTTTCAGAAAATTTAATAAATACCTTGTTTTGGAAATTATAAAATAGACATATATCCTTACCGCTACTGTTTTCCATCTCTGTTTTGGGTTAATTACAATTTCAATAAACTAATTAAAATATCGCAATTAACTCCTAATTGATCAATTTAAATTGTTGTGTAAACGAGAGCTTAACTTTTTTGCTATTACTTTTAGAGATGAGAAATAAACTTCCGATATAGAATAATCGATTATTAAAGTCGATAATTAGGATCGTAGTTCGTTTAATTTATCATGTTTTAAATATTAGGGGTCTTCATATAAAGCGATAAAGGGATAAATTGCTTAAATTTTCAGTTCATCTGCTTTCTTTCATGAACGCACCTTGGTAGATAATTCCATAAAATTGTTTATTACACGATGACGTTACGATAAACGCTCGTATTAGAGCCAATTACGATAAACGCTCGTATTAGAGCCAATTTACACGACGACTTTTCACCCTGCGTTTTTGGCACGTTCCCTTTTAAAAAAGTCTTCGAAAATCCTCGTGCAAGATACCTTTTTTCTTTGCGGCGTTTCTTGCGTATTTTTGACATTTAAACGTCAAATTTTCTTTGGTCAACTCTTTCGTCCTCAATTTTAAAGCGGAGCAAATCTCGAACTCAAAGCAAAAATACGAAAAAGTGAACTCGATAAAAGCGAAAAGTCAAAAAAACCCCTCGATTTCGCTGCTTGCCTACCCCGCTGACTTCGCTACACTTCTTGCCAACAAGCTCGACACGCATGACTTTCCACCCAGGGTGAAAAGTCATCGTGTAATTTGGCTCTTATCCTTTCCATACGCCCGAAAGATGTATTGTTGTGAATGAGTGTGGTTTTTGTTCACATTTATCGGATCTCATTCGACAAGACCGACTCGTAATAGAGAATAACAGAATGCAAGCGGTTATCGTGCATCGTACGAATTCATAATAGGGGGAGCTATATGGCTAGTAACGTTTCACAAGTAATGTGTGAGATTAAATTGAAAGGTAAAACTGATTGTGTGTCGTCAGCGTAAATGCAGCTTAAAGCGAAGCGCACATTGGCGCGATTCTGTCGTTGGGAATCCGCAAGCCCAAAAATTACAACAATGCTACCCATACATTTTAATGCGCTAGCGCACACTTGCACGATTCCGTCGCTGCGAATTTTTCGAACATTCAATGTTCTTCTCTATTGACGCGTTCGAAACGCGGCTTGCAGCGTTTTGAAGGCGTCAAAGAAGAAGAAGAAAGGTGTCACAGCAATAAAGGCAAAGAAAAAAAAACGTGTAATGTACAAAAACTAATAAAAACGTTCGTAATAATAGTATTTTGTACGATTTGGGCACGCCGAGTGCGAAAATACACGAAATACAGGGAAAATTGAGTGAATTGTACATCGGAAATCGACGCGAAAAAATCCCTCAAGTGTGCGCACGTTTGCGGATTCGAAGTTAACAGCCGAATTCGCAACGTATTCGCAACGACAGAATCGCGCCAATGTGCGCTTCGCTTTAGTCTGCGCTTATTCATGGAAATTTTGGTCGAGGCGATTTTTCATATTCCCTTTTGGTGTTGCTCGTTTGATTTGCACACGGCGACTTTTTTTTATGCAATTCTTGTTGTCATGATTCAATGGCTGCGTTTCTTTATACATTCCGGATAATCCCATTTCACAGCCGGAATAAACAGAATACGTTTCAAATATACGTTAACATATCACCAGAACGTTCTAAAGAAAAGGTAAACAAAAGTTTATTCCAAACGTTCAGAATAAATAAAGGAATGCAGCCGATAATACATGGTTAGATAATTATTGACAGCTGCGGCTTGACACTCCCTTACAAAAGGTTACATTTACGAAGGACGGAGATATGGGAAGTATAAAATCCCTTGGTGCGAAAATGGTAGTAGAAAAGTACGCAAAGTAGGTAATTAGTAGTGAAATTCCTTTTGTAAAACCTAACGCATTTGTAGGAAATCTGGCATTTTAAGCGAAATATTAATCTGTCTTATTCTGAGTTTCGCCTGAAAAAAAATTCACCCGAAAATCATGGAAACCAAAAGTGAAAAGTGAACCGGTTCAGGGAAAATGAAACTCATGATAAGGCTGAATATATATAAATGTATTACGTAATTTATGTGCTATTTAGCTGCATAAAAACTGCAAAAGGACTCAAAACTAAAACAAAATTACTATTAGATTTATGTAAACATCCAATTTAAAAACAATTTATATTTTCATCAGTTAAATGTGCTTCATACGCATATACAAATAAACATATTGCACAAAAGCTTATTCTTCTATTTCTCAGCAAAGATACACTTTTTCAAAGTAAATTTGCAAAGAAGCGACACGGTGCCACTGCTTAAAGGCCCTACACACGGATCGATTTATCGGCCAAGCAGTTGGCCAACTGCTAGAAGTTGGTGGTAAATAAGCCGTGTGTAGGCAAGTTGGCAAACCTTCGTCAAGTTGTTCGTCAGGTTGGAGAAAATCAAAAGTTTTTGATTTTTGAGGCAGGTTGGTCAACTTGTTGCTCTGTGTGTATACAAGTTGGTAGCTTAAAATGCGATTTCATTTTTTTTTAAAGGCACATTAACGTTAACATGTGTTTTTCGGTTCTTTTCGCTGGTGAAAATGCGTATAATTTGTGAAAACGGGGGCGGTAGCAGTAATAAATACATAAAAATGAGCAGCTTTCCTGGCATAGCTTAAAAGTTTACCGGTGCTGTTGTGTTCACAGTTCAAAAACAGTCACTCAAATGAAATCGGCAAACTGGTTGGTGCGTTGAGTTTCGTTAAGTAGGTTGGTCAACTGATTGGCCGATAAATCAATGCGTGTGTAGGGCCTTTTATTGAATCATGTCTTGTTGTCAGCTGTGAACCGCTAAAGGCCCAGTTATACATACTTAGGGCCGGTTACTCAATGTCTGGTTAACACTATTCTGCGGTTAAACATCGTTATCGACGTCTTCGACTCCATGCATACAACAGGGAGTCGGTAACGTCGATAACGATGTTTAACCGCAGATTAGTGTTAACCAGACATTGAGTAACCGGCCCTTAGTATTGCATGAGAGTCATCACATAGGGAATCTGTTAAATGAGCTTTGCGTGTAAGCGGTTACCCAATGCACAGCATTACATATGTAGAAGTCTGTTGATTTTTGGATTCTACGTAAAATGACATGCTATGCCGTGCAGTGGAAAGTATGCATAACTGAGCCTTAACTCAATTTATAGAGACGAATGAGAGCACAAAGCGTGTTGCTCGAGCACAAGCAAATTGGTGCCCCTCTCCTTTCCTCGTCACGCTCTCTGGCACACAAGTCGAGTTGCCGCAATAAAAATCGCCGTGTGTAACGACAGCATCGCCCAATTCGTCGAAGTTTGCCGTGCGCCAGTACTGTATTTCAAGCAAAACGTAGAATAACGTGAACCAGAACTGCATTTTTATGTAAATTTGGTTTAAGTACTAGCGTTTTCAGGATTTAACAGTTCATTATAATTTACGGTGTAATAAAACAACCCTATAAACATTTTGGCGAACGTTCGAAAATGACGGAATCCTGTCGAAATCCCCACTTTTGTAAGACAAACAAACCGTTAGATATTAAAAATTTCAACCCTGTAGACTTTTTCACTTGAAATGTCCAAATTATCTACTTAAACAAACGCATGCAAACACACACACTAAATAGCAAATGTCAACGAAATCCAAAGAAAACGCGGTGGAAACACTTACGGATCTCCATAGCATGCATATACGTATGCGTGCGTTTGACAGAAAAATTGAATATAAAAATTTTTATGGCATCACCTAGAAAATTATATGAATTTTGATTTCTAAGCGTAAATGTCAAACACACGCATACGGATACGCATGCTATAGCTTGATATGCAGTTCAATACGAGCGTAAGCGTGAACGTATTTTGGCTGAATTTCTTTATTCATTCTGAACGTTTGGAATAATCTTTTTTGTTTACTTATTCTTTAGAACGTTCCTGATGATATGTTAACGTATATTTCAAACACATTCTGTTTATTCTGGCTGTGAAATGAGATTATCCGGAATGTATAAAGAAACGTAGCCTTTAATTCTCTATCTTTTGATGTATCAACTATTGCAAAAAGTTAAGTAATAACGAAGATATTGGTCAAAATAAAAAGCTCACGCTCACGCTCACATTGAACACTATAGCAGGCTTATGGAGGTCCGCCTTTAGAGATTACATTCCGAAATTGGAAAATATACAAAATAGCACATGTTCTGAGATGTGGCACTGGCAACACTGTTTCGGATACTCGAAAGTGCTCCCGGATCTAGGAATTCACTCACTTGCAAAGTATTCGTGTATATTTTCCATTATAGGATATGAAAAATAGTATATTAACTTTACCAAATTTTTTTGGTTTTAAGGCATTGCTTCCTTAATTGCAAAGTACTTAATTAATTAACCCAATGTTTGATTGATGTTTGATGCGTATGCAACATAATTAAATGTCTGGCAAGGCGGTGTGGAAATGTGAGGGAATTTCTCACCCCGCTTGATGGGATAAAGTCATAAAAGTTTGCTGTGAATCAGAATAAATTTATAATTTGCGTATAAAGTAGAGCGACAAAAGACTTATTAAAAAAAAGGCTCCAAGCCGTTTATAAAAAGTGAGGTCTAGCAATTGACTTGAAAAGCTTCACATCAAAAAATTTGTCGTCAGCTATCAAGGAGTGCACTTGGAAAAAAAGATATTTTTTGGACAAAAGAAAGACTGAAAATAAGTGAAGAGAACAAAGCAGAAGCGTGACAACGACGAAATAGCGGCCGTTCAAAACGACGACATAACACCAACAACTTTTTCACTGCACGCATTTACGACAGCGAGTCGGACGGTGACAAAAACGTAAACGTCTACATACATTGATTGGACGGTTTATATTTGGGAAAAAAGTACCGACGTGGTTTCTGTTTTGCGTAGGAGAAATTGAAAAACGGCAGATTCAACGCGCAATTACCACGAAAACAAAAAGTAAGCTCTATAGTAGTCTTCGACACGACGTAAACATTCGTCTTTAACCATGAGTGTGGACGCCTACGGGCCTGGTTCACAAACCTTGACGTTTCTGGATACGGAGGAGAATGACTTGATTGGCGCAGATACACAGGCATCGGACTTCGATTTTCGGGATTTTACATTACCCTCACAATCACAAACACAGGCTTCTCAACTGGAAGGGATTGGTGGCAGTACATCAGCTCAAGTAATTACTACCGAAAATATATGTTTATACCTTTTAAACTCAAACGTGTATTTTAACACCTTTAGAACAAGATAAATGCTCTAGCAAACAATCTGGCAGAGTTGCAGTTTGAGGAAGAGGATGACGATACATCAATACTGGCAGTGAAGGAACTGCCTACACATGCTTGCAAATATTGTGGCATTCACGATCCTGGTACTGTAGTTATGTGCAATAACTGCAAAAAATGGTTCTGTAATGGACGGGGTAGCACTTCCGGGTCGCATATTGTTAACCATTTGGTGCGAGCGAAGCATCGGGAAGTGACACTTCATTCCGAAGGACCTCTTGGAGAAACAGTTTTGGAGTGTTACTCGTGTGGCGTGCGTAATGTTTTCGTGTTAGGATTTATTCCGGCGAAAGCAGACTCTGTAGTGGTGTTACTATGTCGGTAAGTAGAAAAGAAACAAGCGTTTGCCGAACACAATCCATTAATTAGTTTATTACATAGCCAACCATGTGCAGCTCAAAACTCTTTGAAAGATATGAACTGGGATCAAGAGCAATGGAAGCCGCTAATAACAGATCGCTCATTCTTGGCATGGTTGGTAAAGGTACCCACTGAGCAAGAACAGTTGCGGGCGCGACAAATATCCGCAGCGCAGATAAACAAGTTGGAGGAGTTGTGGAAAGAGAATATTGATGCGACATTTCAAGATTTGGAAAAGCCTGGAATAGATACGGAGCCATCGCAAGTGCTTCTACGTTATGAAGATGGTTACCAATATGAAAAAGTGTTTGGGCCTTTAGTACGACTAGAAGCAGAGTATGATAAGAAATTGAAAGAATCACAAACTCAAGAAGGTATAGAAGTACGTTGGGATGTTGGACTAAACAAAAAGACCATAGCCTACTTCACGCTCGCCAAAACCGATTCGGACATGAAACTGATGCATGGTGATGAATTAAGATTGCGTTATGTGGGGGAACTTCATAAGGCATGGAGTGAAATTGGGCATGTCATAAAAGTGCCAGATAATTACGGCGAAGATGTAGGATTGGAACTAAAATCATCAGCTGGAGCGCCAGTCAAATGCACCTCCAATTTTGCGGTGGACTTTATTTGGAAGTGCACATCATTTGATCGAATGACTCGTGCCCTTAAAGTATTCGCCATGGACCGCAGCTCCGTATCTAATTATATATACGCACGACTTTTAGGACATGGCCGACATGATGGCAGTGATGAACTTTTATTTCGAGGACCAATACCAAAACTCTTCAGTGCTCCCAATTTGCCGGATTTGAATCGATCGCAGGTGTATGCTGTAAAACACGCTTTGCAACGCCCGTTAAGCTTGATCCAAGGTAAAACTGTTTTTTTTTTTCATATTCAGAGAAAATGCTATCGATCGTGCTGTACATATAGTTAAATATATATATATTATTTAATTTTCAGGTCCGCCAGGTACTGGGAAAACTGTGACCTCTGCAACAATAGTTTACCAATTGGTGAAGCAACACGGAGGCACCGTGCTTGTCTGTGCACCTAGCAATACAGCTGTAGACCAACTTACGGAAAAAATCCATCGCACAAACTTGAAGGTGGTGCGGCTTTGTGCCAAATCTCGTGAAGCTATCGATAGTCCAGTTAGCTTTTTAGCTTTACATAATCAAATCCGTAATATGGACACAAATATTGAGTTAAAAAAATTGCAACAGCTTAAAGACGAAACAGGCGAATTAAGTTCAGCCGATGAGAAGCGATACAGAACATTGAAGCGGGCCGCGGAACATCAACTGCTCGAGGCTGCTGATGTTATTTGTTGCACATGCGTTAGCGCGGGAGACGTGCGGTTGGCACGAATAAAATTTACTTCTATTCTAATCGACGAATCGATGCAGTCTACCGAGCCCGAATGCATGGTACCAGTAGTATTGGGTGCAAAACAATTGATCCTTGTGGGCGACCACTGTCAGTTGGGACCGGTGGTTATGTGTAAGAAAGCAGCTAGAGCTGGCCTGTCGCAAAGTCTATTCGAACGTCTTGTAGTCTTGGGCATTCGGCCTTTCCGTCTTGAAGTTCAGTATCGTATGCATCCGGAATTGTCCCAGTTTCCCTCCAACTTCTTCTATGAGGGCTCACTGCAGAACGGTGTTTGTGCCGAAGATCGCAAACTCAAAATTGATTTCCCGTGGCCACAACCTGATAGGCCGATGTTCTTCCTTGTGACTCAGGGACAAGAGGAAATCGCGGGATCGGGAACTTCATATTTGAATCGTACTGAAGCAGCAAATGTCGAAAAAATAACAACACGGTTCTTGAAGGCAGGCGTTAAGCCAGAGCAAATTGGCATAATTACGCCGTATGAAGGCCAGCGGGCGTATTTGGTGCAGTACATGCAATACCAAGGCAGTTTGCACTCAAGGTTGTATCAGGAAATTGAGATTGCCAGCGTGGATGCTTTCCAAGGCAGGGAAAAGGACATTATTATAATGTCTTGCGTGCGTTCAAATGAACGCCAAGGTGGGTTATTCGATTTTCGTACAAATTGTATTATGTTAAATTGACTTGTATTTTAATATAGGTATCGGTTTTCTCAATGATCCTCGTCGATTGAATGTTGCACTAACTCGCTCAAAGTACGGTACAATAATTGTGGGCAATCCTAAGGTGTTGTCCAAGCAACCACTTTGGAATCACTTACTGAATTTCTACAAAGATCGCAAGGTGTTGGTAGAAGGTTCCCTAAACAATTTGAAGGAATCATTAATACAATTCCAAAAGCCCAAAAAAATAGTCAATACTCTAAATATGGGTGCTCACTTTATGACTACAATGATGGCCGATGCTAAAGAAGCAATGATTCCAGGCTCCATTTACGATCGTTCTGGTCAATATGGATATGCATCGAGCAATATGAATACATCTAACTTCAACAGCGGCCTGGGCTTAGGTTTGGGATTTGGAGGTAATAATAATTTGGGTTACGGGAGCGGATCAGCAGCTGCCCAAATGCAAGCAGCAGCGGCAGCCGCAGCCCATAGTTTGAACAATTTCATGAGCGGAAACTTCGGTCCGATTGGGGCTCGAAATAGCGGTCCAGGTTCAACAACACAACAATCTGCTATTAACTCTCATCAGTGGAATCATCATCACGACTCGATCAGCTACATTTCGCCCGAGCGTGCTCAAGCAGCAATGAATAACATGCCAGTACCTGTTGGCATGTTCATGAACATGAGCAATATTCCGCCGCGTTTCTACAACCAACATCAGCAGGCAATTCAAGCGGCAGCAAAACAGGGCCGCCGCACTGGCGGTGGCTTAGGGGCAATCGGAATGGTTAACAATAACAGCGCCAGTGGAGGCAGCAAACTCTTTAATAATTATAATGTGTCCGCCACCGGCGCGGCTAATAAGATGCAAAATGCAAAACCGCGTAACAGCATTCAAACACCTTCAGCCACAGCTTCGATTGCAACTGGTGCCAACGATATTGCTAATGTTTTGATTGGATCGGTTGCCACTTCATCGCAGAACAATGCCCTACCACTAACCCAGCAAAATATGTCGCAACAAATGAGCCAACCAGGTGGCTTTACACTTTCACAGCAGCCGGAGTTGTCGCAAGATTTTGGCCAAATCTCGCAAATAGATAATATTCTCTCACAGGATGTTAATTTTAGTACGGTACGTATTAAATGATTAGTGATCTCAAATAAAGTATTAGATTTTAATCTATATACATTGAAATGTTCGTTCTATAATTTACAATTTAGCTAATGGCAATGATTAAATTAAGCTATTTTTTTTTTCTTCGCTTCAGGATAATCTTAACACGAATCGTCTAAATTTGGGCTTGAATAGCCAGAGTCAATTCTCGCAGCCCTATTGATACAACGGTTGATTCCAACTACAAAAGCAAAAGCAGCAGCAGTCAGTTAAACCAACAATTCATATCAAACAAATACAAACTTTTTGATGTAACGAAAGAGAACAAAGAAGACAAGAAGCGTGCACACAAAAAATTGCAGAAACAGCAGACATAGATCTCTGACCGCATGGATAGAATCGAACAGAATCGGAATTTCGATTAAGAAATAAAATTCCGCTCAAAATTACCCGGAGTATATAGCTTATATTTGGGGCAATGCTGTGCTGTGACAAGTAAGGGGCAATTCCGATGTACGAATCATCGATAGCGTAAAAATGCGAGTACGCATCGACAGAGTGGTCTGTGCGTTATCTGCGCAAAACGTGTGCGTAAATGGGTTAAATAGGAGAAATTGGAAGCGACGAAAAGGATAAAAAAGGAAATACAACCAAACAACAAAATCCAAAAACAAAATGAGTTGAGAGCTAAAAGGACGCCGCAAAAAGAAACGAAAGATAAAGTAACGCCAGGTTTGAGGTATGAATAGGACAGACATGTCATGTGTCTATGGAAGCGAATTGATACCAAAATAATTTCATCGTAATTTTTCATATCATGTGAGCAATACGTTGGAACCTGTGAGGAAGGTGGAAGGTTAGTAGGGTGATACCCGATGATGTTTCCATCGAGAGCATCGAATACATTTTCAATTCGAAAACAGTTTTGGACATGATTCACACGCTTTAGCGCCTTGAGGGCAATTAACAGCCAATTGGCGAAAGTGTTCGATACTTTATATAAGAGGCAGTTTTTGTACAGTAACATCAAAACTCTCGCAAGTTGATGCTATTTTCAATGGAAAACGTTCCTCACTTCAATCTGGTTGGAAACTTGCACTGTATTGTGCTGCACAAGCATGGCGGGCTGCATTTTCCAGTTCTATTGCTCTTGGATTTTTCCCAATATTTACATATAATATTTAACCTTAAAATTTTTGATTAAGTTTATTTTTCAATGACATGGACAAGTGATTTCTAAATTTTGCGACTAAATTTAAAAAAGAAAACTAATATTTTTAAAAACATTCAAACATGCAACAAATTTATGTTGTCAATTATATTTCAATAAAGTGCTTCAACATCACATTCAGAGGCAGAAAGGAGATCAAGTTTGATGATGAAGTGAAGGATGCTGCAATCGAGGTGTGATGAAGAGGCTTACTTTCGTCGTATTTCCTTTCGAAGAAACGCTTTGCTTGCAATCCTTTGCATATGGAATCGCCTTGATTTCTCGGAAAAATAAATCGTTTTTATTTGAGTTAAAAAATAAATTTTTTAAATAAAACAAAGAAAACAAAATTAACAGCATCTTTTTTTAATTTTAGGTTTAGGCATTGCTAGGTCAACTACATGAAATTTTAGAAATTATTATCTATGTACGAAAAACCCTATCCCTTTATCTGAATCGTGGCAGTTGGTAGATGGTAGAAAACTGGATTCGAAATAACACTGAATTTTATAATTTAAGGAAGAGCACTCGCTCATTTCCTTAACAAGTTTAATCCGAGCGGGAGGGAATTCTTGCTGTGCGTGCTTTAAGTACTTATACCACCCGTCAGAAAGTCCGCGCAATAGCAGAAATCATCACACTTTTTATGGTTATCTAAATAAGTGATTATTAGGCGGTCATCAAGCCTGCAAAGGCAAGAGGCTCAAAAATGGCAATTCAAGAGGGCTTCTGAATTCCAATAAACTTGCGACACCAGGTCAAATATTATTGCTTTTCCATCACAATGCAAGTGACTGGGGCATTATGTCAGAGGTTGCAACAAGTCGTGGCAGCGTAAAGATAATTAAAATGAAACCTGCATTGACAACAAGAAACATTTTACAGAGACGCATTTTTAGCACAAAAAAATATAGGGACTAGTGGGGTGTTTTAAAGCAGGGATATACAAATTCTTCTTAAATCGAAATACAAGCTTCAATAAATGTGGCAGTTTTACTTTTTATGAAAGATCGTCACGTCTTACGCGAAAACTTGGATCTGTCTGCAACTTCTGAAGTATTTCAGTAGATTCCAGTTGAGCAACATTTTTCTAATAATTACGTAGCGCAATGACATGCAATTAAGTAGGACGACAAACTATATGGTAGGCAATCTAAACCTCAGCTGTAACGTGCAAGTGTTATTTGCATCCAGAAGAGACTGGAGGAGAGACCGAGTGGCAGATGCAGGCTGTCTCTTTATAAACCGATGGATTGCAGTGTGGAAGCGGTAGTCTAACCCGAGAAACTCGGTGTTGCTGGGCCTGTTCGAGGCACGTAATAAAAGCGGCATTACTGCTGTACTGATGAAAATTTGCAACACTGTTGCAACTGCCCAACTGACAATTCGTCGCTGGAAATTCACACCGAACGTGATACTCTCAATAATTCGCGCAACACTGCGGTTATGATTGTAACTCGAACAAGCCCGCTCTTTTCTACAATTGATCAAGTATACAAGCATCTTTAAAGCGGAAGTTTTAGGTATCCTCGAAGCCTGTATAACTTAGGCAATAGAGTCGGATGCAACAGTAAAGCAACAATATATTCTGACTATTAGGAATAGCCAGCGCGCGCAGGGCTATCACTAAATCTATCGTAGGTCGGCAAACTCTGGTTCTCTTCATGAGATTTCAAAAAATATTACCCAATTGGTTATTTTTATTTAAAATTTTTTTTGATATTTGGGGGAACCATACAAAATTGCTAATATTAATAAACATTTAAATAAACAATTGCTAATTTTTTCTGGAAGTCTCCTGAAGAGAAAGTGTTTGGCGATTGGAAAATATTGATTTTCAAGGATTCTATACCATTTCTACGAAAAATTGTTTTTTTTTCGCCAGGGTAGGAGTGTAATGTAATGTGGAACGATTTTCCGTCATCCTTTGTGAAATTTGGTTTGGGAAGATGGCAAAACGCCGTAACCGGTTTGTCTCAAAACCAAATTTGGCAATGGCTGAGGGAACATCGACCCACATCACATTAAGAAAAAAAAATTATTAAAAAAGAAGCAAAAAAAGTTCCGCTGCCCGAGAACTCAAGCTCGAGCTCGGATCTCTTAAACGGCACTCTACCCAGTATATAATTTCTGGAGCTAAAAGCCGTTCTGAAAGGCCTTCCTGAGAGTCAAGAGGCCTCCCACTCTACATTCCTTTCTCCTTTTTTTTTGTATGGAGTGGCACAAATTGAAAGGCTTTTTCTTTCGCTACCCATGTAAGTCGTTCCAAAAGGGCTTTTATAGGACATACACATCACAGAAGACCTTTTGGAGAGGAGTTCTTTTAAAGTTGCTTCTTTAATTTATAAAAATCATACATCTTTGAAGTATTTGCTTAAGGTTTATATTAAATATGTGTTATTGCAACTTAAAATGTTTATTGAAACTCATTTATAATGCATTCGAGATGTGTATTTTAATTGAACAGTTTAGACTGCTGACTGACTCTGAATGTCGGCCTAGATCAACTCAACTACTACATATGCAAGTACTGTAGAATTAAATAAAATGTCTTACCTCTTTCATTCCATTCCAGTAATTAAAAATTGAACTTTTTTTGTTTGCTCCTTTTCAATAGGAATAATGCATTTATTGTATTTTTTCTTTCTCCGTTCGCTCCATCAATAGCTACATTGACAAATTGAATACATTACAAACATTAGAGCAGCAGTTTTAAGCATTTTCCCTTAAGTGTTTTTTTTTTCTGTGTGACGGATTGTAGGATGTAGTGTGGGTGGGTGTTTTCATGTGTGGGGAAAGTACAGGTATTAGTTTTGACAGGCAAGAGGGGGGATAGGTTAGAATAAAGTGTATTTGTGTAAGTGTTGTCAGTGATATTGGTGTAGGATATAACGCCCTTTTAATTTACATTTTATGTTTCTTGTTTTATGTGATAGCTTGATGAGCTCAAGAAATGTTCAATAATTTTGCCGTATCTTAGAAGAAAATTAATACATTTTTTATCCACCATAATCTATTCAAAATCTGACAATAATATATGAAATAATAGCAAACCAAGTGTATAATTATTTAAAAGATGTGCAGCAAAATATAGTTTTAAGCGATTATCCGCAGATATGTAAACAAAAAAAAAAAAACGCATGAATTATGATTATAATTAATTAAGATTTGAGCCTAACAAATACATAACGCCAAAATAGCCGTCGATGCGGTTGTCGTTGAAGACACATTTTTCGGACATTTTAGATCCTGCCAACACTAAGATCACGTACGATTTTATACATACAATTACATACAGAGTTAATCAGGCATTCCTGAATTTGTTTCCCGTTCGGTAGTAGAAACTATTTCTCTTAACCTCATGAGTTTCACATGATATTTCAATAATTTAGTGATTTTGGTTTCGTCTAGAAGTTAGAAACTTTTCTCGTGTATTTTTTAAGTTTATAGTTATTTAGCGGCGCGACGCCATTTCTTTGATCACATGATCTGCACATCTTTTTTTTTTTACAAATCTAACAACGGGCGCTATACGCTTTTTAAAGTGTTCATCGGCTTCGTAATTTTTTTCCAGAATTTTTTGCTTTTTTAAAGTGTAATGTGTTACACAAATTATTCTAAGACCTTCATGGAAGGTGTACACAGTTTTTGAAACGGTTCATTCGTACTCGCTTCTTGTCGGTGCAGTGTGGTTATTGGTACCTACACTCAATCACAAATTTTTAAATACTACAACAAATTTTTTAAAATGCGATGTTTTTTTTTTTAAATACATGTGTATCATATTACATTTTTATTATAGGTCACCACCAGTTTGCACCGACATTACAAATTATACTTTATTAACTATTTTTTTTTTATTACTCTATGCTTTTAGTTCTGCAATACATTGTTTTTTTTTTTAATTTTACGGTTTTGGTACAAAAATTCTTCAAATTACTCATTTTTTGCTTTTCTTTTTTCTACTTTTTAATATTTTTTTTTTACATTTTTCTTTTTCGCTTTTATAAATTAGATACTTAAACATTAGACAGATACAAATACAATAATATTGGAACATCATTTTTTCCTGGTAATTTGCAAATAATTCGCACCCTCGACATTATTTAATTTATTTGGCTGTTGTTTTACTATATAATATATATGGCGAATAACAATGCAAATTAAAAAAATTGTTGAGGCGGTGTCTGTATGTCCCGTTATGAAAATAGTATCGAATATATTTTTGTAAAGCTTTTAATCAATTTGCCTTGTTGCTTACATGCATTTAATGGAACATATTTATGCGTATTTTAGGTTAGGACTTCATTGTGTTTCTTGTTTTTTATATGTACATACATATGTATACTTCAATCTAAAAATGATTACACATAAGCGTCATACATGCAACTGTGCCTCTCAAATTGTTTTTAGTTTTTTTTCTTTCTCTTTCTTGTATTGTTTGTTGCTGCTGCGACGTTTCCTTACGCATAGAATATTTAAAAGTTACGTTTATATAGTTCTGTAAAAAATATACACACACATTTATAGAACCTTATCTTTTAAATTTTCGTCGCAGATCCCTGAGTTTGTTTCTTTGTTTTTATAATTTTAAGTCTTGAAATGTTCACTCCTAATGTCATACATCTGACTTTGCGAAAAAAAAAAAACGTTTATACGAAAGCAATGCAGAAATTAGATAAATACGGCCTTATCATAATACTTCATACTAAAGGCTGTCAAAATTTGGCATAGTGAAAATCAGCTCAAGACAACCATTCATTACGATATTAAAGCAAATTGAAGGAATTTGGGTCTGGTTCAACATTTTTTTTTTTTTTAGCCGAATGGCGAAAGCCAAACCAAGTTATATTTGAGTGGACTATGGACTGACACGATATTACAGTTATAGGTAGCCACTTAATGTTGGCAAATACCTGGTTAGAGATTCTGTATTGCCGGAAAATTCCAAACTCTCTTCTTGCAATTAGGTATTTCCAAACCTCCTACCAATGAAAATGAACAAGCCCGGATGGCGGCCAAAATCGCTCCGGCGTTTACAGCGCAAATCAAGAAGAAGAAGAAGAATGCAACTCTTACGTTAAGCAAAGTGTATTTTAATTGAATAAATATTGTTCATACTTATGTATGAACATCAATACTCATATCTATAGCAGCGGGTGCAAATAAACACCCGCATAGATAGTTAATATGTACTTGCATACTTACTATAAACATGCTGATATGAGTATTGTTGTTTATTTAGGTTTTAGGTTTAAGTTATACATACATATGTACATATGTACATTTCAATGTATACAATAGTTTAGGATAAGAATTTACTATAAATAAAGGCGCTTCAGGAAACTGAGGTTGAGTTCTATCTGAGTGCCATAAGTGTCCGTGTATCTTCTCTGTACAAATATTAAGCAATCCACCAAATCTTAATAATTATTTAAAAGCCTCAATAACGGATCTCAACGATAGTAATAATAGAGAGAAAAGAAGAATGGTGGACCACGTTTGGTTGATTTGTAACGGCAACCCTAACAATATGGCAGCGCCAATTCAACACTGCCAAAAGGTTTAGCTTAAGCGTCATTTCCACATTATGCGCTACACATTCGTGATCACATAAAGTAACGCGCGTTTTATTTAACAGCGAAATTAATTATACTTTTATAACCCTGATCAGCAGTAAAATTCTGATAATCGCTACACTAAAAATCCATCGCTAAAATTCTCTAAAAGCAAATCTGTGGCGCCTAAAAGTATGTAACATGGAAACGTTACAGCTGCAATGTGCAATCAGCCAAAGCTGGCCGTACGAAGGGGGCTTTTAACTAGATGTTATATGTTGTTAGGCGCGCCTGATATTCTTTTGGAGATTAATTAGCGATCAAAATTAGCGATAGCGAATGCTAGAATCCAAGAGACCCCGTCTCTATTTTTCGATTTCTCCTTTTGGACAGAAGCATTTTCTACTAAAAAGGATTCATCATATTATTGTTATATCATTGACATAAAGATATACATACACGAAATAGTTCTTTTTTTTTTTAATAATCAAGGAGATCCGATAAGGTAACAGTGGAATCTTCCACTGCTTATTATTTATGTTTAAAAGCAAATAGACAAGCCAAGCGATAATTTCTGTGCAAGTGATTATCCCTTGGTACAGTCTTCTTACAATTAGGAAACTATTTAAATTTAAAATATTATTACATACATGCGTTTGTCTAGTTAGAGATAAGAATAGTTTTAAGTTTTCTATAAATAAAGGCTCGATTATTTTAGCTGTATTCAACAATGACCTGAACAAGTAAATTAATTATTAATGCGTTTTCGCATTATTCAGAAGTGGGATAACAGACTAAATTCGACTCACTCAATTCCATTTTCAAATATGTACGGTTGCGTGCAACTAATTAACAACGACATGGCCACGTTAATATTTTGAACCTGTACCTAAAATCTTGGTATGAATAGTTACATTTTTATTAGTTGCTTTCATAAAAAAGTATGCTTCGCGAAAGTGGTCAAAACTTCATATTACAAATTTGCTGTAACTAAGAAATCGAAATTTCATGGTGAATTTAACTAAAACGGTCGAGCATATAATTAACAACGCGCATATATTTTTTTCAAGTTTTTTTTTGTGGAAATTAATACATTTCAGGTAAGTTTTTTTTTGGTATAAGAAAAGTTTGGGTGAACAGAAATCTTTTAGTGAGGATACTCCGGGCGTTATCGTTAACTTGCGGAAGGATGGAAGTCAAACGGTGAAATCGCGAAGTCGCTCAACCTTTCGAAAAGTATGGCGTTTAATGCAATTCAATTTTTACAATTAAAATAAGACAACAAAACAAGTTCCACGCAAAAAAGAGGCCGCGTGAAACAACGTCGAAGAGAATACGAACTGATAGATCACGAAAGGACCCGCATACGATTGCCGAGGAAATTAGAGCTTCGGTTTTTTGGGAAAACGAGAACGCATCTGCTGTAGTTAGAATTAAGAGGCGATTGCGAGAAGCAGGACTCTTTGGAAGCATTTAACTGCTCTTTGATCGCAATTGAAATTGTTTGGAGTTCGACTTGAAATATCGCCACTAGACACCAAGCGAGTGGAAAAATGTATTTTTTTTTTTTTGACCAAACAAAGATTAGCAGAGTTTTGTCGGATGCAAAAACTAATGTTAGGCTCACAAAACGCAAAGAGTTGGATAGGTAAGTACACAACACCAACACTGAAGTATGTGGGGGCAGGCAAGTCATGGCGAGGCGTTGGGCCTATACACAAAATTGATGCGACGTATGGATTGGTTCCTGTACGTAGCAATTATGAACGACCTAATCATCTTACCATTTGCCGAAGCTAACATGCCCGTAATATGGATGTTTCAGCATGATAACGATCCGAAACACAGCTCGACGTACAAAGCAGTGCTTTCAAGACAATTTGATGACTGTTTTTGACTGGGCTTCTTACAGTGGAGTCAATGCCACGCAGGTGTCAAGCGGTAATCGACAACAATAGTTTTGCTACAAAATATTTTATTGGTTTTTTTTTTAAGTAAATTGCTATTTTACAACTCAGCCTACTATTGCTTGGTCTGGTATCGTTGTTAATTATTTAATTGCACTTAACTATAGTATATGTACTTTTCGATGATATCAACGAATCTATGATAGATACGAGATTTTAAGCAACCGCGGATCATCAGTGTCTTTTGTAAATTGTGTTTGTTAAATTACTGTTAGTATTTTATGATAGTCAGAGTTAAAGACGAATTTTTTTTTTTATAAAGATCTAACCTGCTGACTTTCAAGATTTGGCTTCCATCATCCAGATTGGCGCCTAGCTTAACCTTCTAATTTGAATTTATCAATTTCCTCAATTTTTGCCAAACTTTGAAGTGGCGAATTGCGTACTTTGAATTGAATACCCATTTTTTGAGAATTTCAAACCGAAAATTCACCTCTTTCAATTAATCCATCTCAGTAGTCACGGAAACGCGAATACCCTGCAGTTGAAGATTCTAAAGCATAAGAGAAGAACTATCCTTTTACAATGATTGAAAAACAAAAATTAATTAAAAAAAAAAAACTAATTGTTCTTTTGAACTCGGCCAAAATTGCTTAGGTAGTTATAGCGCCAATTAAGAAGAAGAAGAAGAGGAACCAAAGTCGATTGAGGCATCGTATCTTAAACAATCAAGAACATTCGTGGCAATTTGGAAATTGCTTTATAATAATCAAAACCAATGGTTGTTCACAATGAAGGTTTTACGACGATACAAAACCTAAATTTATTTCTTTGTTTATGTTTTTTTTTTTTGCGATGAAGTTGGCTGATCGAAAATTAATTGTGAATAAATTTGTAGAGAATCTAGCATGGTCTGGATCAAAAAACACCAAGTTTAGCGTGTTACCAAAATAGTGTACGTTTGTTTGGTAATGTTTACTATAAATAAAGGCTCTGGGTAACCAGAGCATTAGCGTCCGTTGTAATTTATGTTGTGTTGTCAGATGCTGTTTAGTTTCTTATCGGAAACTTAAACCAACAACAAACTTTGCTGCCACAAGTAGTTGCCGATAATAAGTATGTAGGATAAGTGATAATTTATGTATTTAGAGTAAGAATTTATGTAATATATATAAATAAAGGTTCTGGGAAACCAGAAGTTTATATTACATTTACATTGAACCCAAATGCGTCATTTGGGGGAGAAAACAAATACCAAATTACGCATTTCCCCATACAAATTCGCATTTCTAAAATCACGCATTTGAACGCATTTAAACAAAATCACGAAGAAAATGCGTTCCAATTGCCGTACTATTTTATTGAACTCACTCAGAAACAAAAGTTCCACAAGTTCCACAAAAGCGTTTGTTTGTCTTTGACACAAAGGAAATGCGAACTAAGTAGTGTAGTAAACACCTTCAGATGACTGATTTCAAATCACGCATTTCGGTCCAATGTAAATGTAATATAAGTCTAGTGCGGAATTCTCTCCGGTTGTACGTTTATTTTAAAGTTTAATAGTATACAGATGCGTTTTCGCAAAAATCAGAAGTGGGATAATGGGTTAAATCGTATGAAAGTTATTTAAACATTAAAAATCCTTTATTTATCTGCATCGATGAAGGATACTCGTAAACATTGTTGTCGAATGCAGAAGCCAGCCATGCACAAGGTGTTAAAAAAAAAAAATTGAAACATTAACTGACATAATCAACAATTCAAATTATCAACCAGCGCTATAAATCACACAAAGTGATTTTCGACTTCGACCTTAAGATCGAATTACATACATATATGTATTTGTTAACGCATAATAGCGTTCGCGGGTTTTAATAAACGTAAAGCGGATTCCTTTCGATAATAAAAAACCAAACACGTTCGATTATGTCAAATCCATTTATTAGAGAGAGGAAAAAAGGACAAGTAAGCCAGAGTTGCCAGTAGTTTGTAATAAACAAGTACATAAGAGATGCCAGATAGCACAGTGGGCGATTTGGATGCGCTAGCGGCGTTTTATTCAATTTTCAAGTTTAATAATGCAGAAATTTTGCATTTCCTATCGATAACGCATACTTCAATTAGTTAACAATCGATAGTTAATTACCACTTCCAAGCAACATATTTTTTAGCAAGTGCTTTACGATTTTTTTTTGCCTTATAGAATGTTCTTTTCATTTCGCTGTAAATAATAAAATTTTTTCCTATTAACTTAAAAGTTTACTTTACTTTATAGCTTACATCAAGGTAAGTACTATATGTAGAATATGTTTGGTTGATCTATTTATGTATGTGTTACTTATAAAACTCAGTTGAATTTAATTGTATTAACAACATGATATTGGTAGCCTACACCTGTATTTCGTGGATTAGAAATTAATAAAATTCAAGCGTATTCAAGTTAAGTTTAAAATTTTGTGAGAGCGTGTTTTATTGTGTGTTCAAAATGTCTTAGTTGAGCCGCTACTACCCACTACCCATCAATTTATCATTTTTTAGACACAATGGTCTCAGTACCAAAACGCAATTTTTACTTAGTATGGCTGGACGAAAAAATACCCAGGAAGAAGTTTCTTGCTATCGAAAACTACGCTTTCGGCACAGTTCTTAAATAAAAATAATAACCTAAGTATTCAGCAGCGTTGCGAAGTTGGTAGGAAACTACGAAAATTTAATAGCAGGCTTGTTGAAAGGTGGAAGAGTTGTGCTAAAAATAAAATGTATTTTGAGAAACGACACCAGGAATGGTTAGATACGCCACTATCGTTAATTAAAGTAGATGTTGATCGTCCAAAAAAAGATTTTGCAGAACTTTCTAGTAAGACACAAGTTGACAAAGTGTCTGACCTTGTACAGGAAGTATCATCCGAAGCGTTGCTGGTAGCTGCAAGCTCTAGTTTGTACAAAGCTAGACAACGCAGTGCTTCGAAGGTTGTATCCATGCTTAATTCTGAAAGTAAATTTTGCGGAAAAGTTATGAAATCGATAAAAAACCCCCCCGCTCCTTCCAATAAAATATTAAATCTGCGAAAAGTCAAAACGCCGATATATACCCAGGCTACGATAAACTACGCTCTGCGAAAAAAGATTGATATCCGAGTGAAATAACAGTCACTGATTATTCCGCAAAGTTTAGTGGACCATACTGTTGGTAGGATCATTCAAGCGTACCCACAAATTTTTGAAAAGCAGACTGGAAATAACAATACTAATATAACTGCCGTTTACAAATGGGGCTGTGATGGCAGCAGCGGACACTCAACGTATAGGCAAAAATTCAGCGATTGTGAAGGAAATATGATCGATCAGTATTTATTTTCAGTTTGTATTGTACCATTGCAAATAAAGCAGGGATTGAAAATTCTATGGATAAACAACCGACCTTCCTCAACTAGATATTGTAGACCAATAAAAATTCTCTGCGAAAAAGAAACGGCTGACTTGACTCGTAGAGAAATTGAAAATATTAAAAGCCACATTTTAAATATTGTACCAACACAAATAAACTCTTTAAGTATTCATCACCAGTTTCACATGACTATGCTGGATGGAAAAACTTTTAGCGTTATCTCGGAGTCTTCTTCCCAAACATGCGTAATATGCAGAGCCACACCAAAAAATATGAATGACTTGAATTTGGTTCAAAGTTTTCCAATTGATTGTATAGTCTCCTTGAATATGGATTATCAAGTCTTCATGCCTGGATTAGGTTTTTCGAGTGTGTCTTGCACATTTCTTATAGGCTTCCAATAAAAAAGTGGCAAGTTCGCGGTACTGACAAAAATGTTGTTGAAGAAAATAAAAAAACGCATACAGGAAAACATACGAAAAGAAATGGACCTATTGGTGGACATACCATTGCCTAGTTCTGGTAATACCAACAACGGAAACAACGCAAGAAGATTTTTCCAACAACCACATTTGGCTGCTCGTACAACAGGAGTAGACGAACTTTTGAAATAGTATGTTGGACGAGGATGTTATGAACTTGCTATTAATAGAGAATCCTGAAACAGATTTGTCCGACTCTGATAGCTCAGATTCAGAATAATGATATTTTGTTCTGTGAATATTAATTTTTAAAATTTTGTTTTGTAAAAATATCTAAATATATAATGGATTTTCTTGCAGATATATTTATAAAACAGGCGGTGTTGAGAAGGAATACTGCATACCAAATTTACATGTTTTAGAATTTTAGAATGCGACCCTGCGTGGCGCTTTAAATTACCATAAAAGTTAAGTCCGGTGGCACTACCAATTGTAATGTGTCTAAAGAAAAGTTAAATCGTTCATTTCTGAAAGGAACGAGTACAAGGACACACGAAAGTGTAAGCCGCGAAATATCTTTTGCACTTATATTTAAACTTTCTCTTTCCATAGGAAAATAAAACACACCACAATTTTCAAGCTACAGAACGCAGTTTTATTTTGGCCCTTGTAGGGTTTGTAGTATATCAGAATAAGTCACTAACAACAACAAAGCCACACGCCTGTGTTATGTATTTTTGCAGCATAAACAAATTCCTTACTTTGCTATTTTCACACGCTAAACACACAAGCGGCACACGCTATATCTGGTGCATGCGCTAGCTCTATGTATGTAAATATGTACGACTGCGCTGCTAGCACCTTCATGCTTGGTACATGTAGATATGTCTGTGGATACATTGCTTGTAGCTCCACATTAGAAATGGGTGTGTGTGTGTTGGTGACTTCACTGAGCTATGCTTTGAGCTAGGCACATATGAATGCATGCTCATATGTGCAAGCGAGAGATTCAGTCAGTAAGAATTTTAAGTAAATATGTATTGTAGTAAATAAGTAGTACATAAGATGTTAGAGTATAAATAAGATGATTCCAATAAAGAACAACACAGATTTTGTTATGCGACATGCTAAGTCGCAGCTAAAAACAAAACGCGTTTTATTTAATAATAAAACATTCGTTATGGCGATCCTGCCAGTCTGCTTTATTTTCAGCAGATCCTGGATAATTTAAAAAAAAAAAACACCAACGCAACAAATAACAATATAATGCGGTGGACAGCACGAAGGAATACATTATTACCAGAGGAAAATTAATTCAAACCAAATAGGCGGTGTCACTTTTATTTCCAAAAATGTATACACTTTTGCATTAAGGTTTTCAGTTCTATAAGCGGAAACAAATTTCAGCAAAGCACCTTTAGTTTTGACAAAGATATCAAATTAAAAATTTTCATACGATAACGCCTGTGTAAAAGTGAGCGTGGTCACTAGAGGGTTAAGCCGATTCCATTCAATTTTGGCAGCCACCTTCCCTTTTATGAAAACTTCTATCCTGCCAAGTTTTATTTTGATCGGACAAGAAACAACTTATTAGTTTAACGCCGCTAGGGATATCAAATCGCCCACTGTGGATAGGCGCGAACAGTATTAATAACACTAGTCTACAAGGAAAAGTATCCGAAATAATTTAAACTAATTTCTGCTTCTCTGTCCATGCAAAATTCGGATTGATAACTAAAATTCATTTATTAGTTTGAGTTTTTACGATAATCGTATCTTTCGTGTTTAATGGAACTACCCACATTTAACTTCATAATGTTTTGACATTTACATAGTTAGTTTGTATCAAATATTCGAAATATTGTGATTTAGTGCTATTTTCTCTTAAATTAAGCGATATAGAAGTGTTAAAAGTAAAAAGTATAATACTATTTTATAGCAAAATGTCTCGAAAATGTGTTAATAATCCCGACAATTTTTGTTATATCTGCGGTGAGGTGATATTTAATAAACAAAGGTGTTGTATATCGCCTATAATAAAAGAAGCCTATTTTTACTACTTTAACGAGAACATCAAACACCAGGATAAAAGCTGGGTTCCACATTTCTGCTGTAATCCATGTGCTACAGGTTTGAGAAATTGGCTGAAGGGCAAAAAAACATCATTTCGTTTTGCAGTGCCAATGCAGTGCACTGTGGGTACCGCCATTGGCCAAAATTAAAAAAATCAAATGTCATTAATCAAGAATTCAAAGTGTCGATAAGATTGTTCACACTCCCGCCAAACCAAAACCAAAATAAAAGTTAGCGGATTATTTTTTGTCATTCCTTTATAGCCATTCAAACTTCACATATAATTTAACATTGAGCTCGCTTATCGGTGCAGTTTTTTAATGGAGAACTTGGGAAAGTGATAACTTTTGTTAAGAAAGTGTGAGCAATATTAACTTGTTATGGATATTAAACAAGAAGGTGAGTACTCTCTAAAAACATACATTTTATTGTTTAATAACTTAAAGCGTCAATGTAATAGCACCCCTGCGCGAAGCACTTTCTGTCATTTTTTTTAGCTTAGTCTAAAGTAAATTTTAGATTTAGATGGTTTGCCTCCGAGTGCCTTCTACAAATTCGGTACTAAAATGAAGAATATTGTTCTACCTTTTCATACAATAAGGAAGTTTCCTCCCGTTTTTTCCTTTTTCCGAGTTATGATAGATTAAAGCAGGGGTGTCAGATATGATTCTTGCTTGAGCAACTTTAATTCGTTATCACTGAAAGCCTTTTATATTTATTTATTTATATATTTTATATTTATTTATTTATATATTTTATATTTATATATAGGTGCTGGCTATCAATGCGTAATTACACGCAATTTTTTATTTGATAAATGGCTTGAAAGTCGAAAAAGTAATACAACATGGTCAACTCAAGCCAACCAAATCCTGGAAAACATCAAATGCAGTTGGCCTTATCAAGGTGTTGAGAATATTGAATTTGATCCCCTCTATGACCGAATTTATTTAGTATGCAAGAAGTTAGCAGAATTTTGGAAAGAAAATGCAAGCAGAAAAAATGCAATTATGAGAAATCATTCCTCTTGGCTTGGCAAATCTGAGACTGTCTTTTTAAGTTGTCGTGATGAAGATTATCCAAGTACATCACAACAACGAGGTCGTCCTAAAAAAAGTTTTGAAGAATGTTCTTCGCGGAGTAAACGAAGACGTGTGGCTGAAATTTCGAAATCCGACGAATCAATTGCCACAGCTTTGCGTAATAGTTCATGTAATTCGAATTTGGGAGAAGAAAACACGATGAGTGTAACGCCTTGTGAAGTACTGGCGCTTTTTGTGGAAGCAAAGTTTACAAAGAAGCAGTACTTACTTGTTCAGAATTTCGTCAACACCAAGATTAAAAAAAATGCACTGCCTAGCTACAAAATTATAAAGACTGAAAAAGAAAACTGCTATCCAGAATCCGACAAAATTAGTGTCACCGAGACAGGTGCCGAAGTGGACTTACAGGCTTTACTTAACCACACGGCGACAAGAATTCTTACTTCGCAGAAAGACGTTCTTGACACTCTCAACAATGACTTACATAAAAGCCTACAGTTAGTAGGGAAATGGGGATTTGATGGAAGTACAGGCCAAAGCGAGTACAAACAAAGCTTTCATGATCCTTATGCTAAAGACAGCGATTTGTTTGTTACAAGTTACGTGCCATTGCAGCTCAAGTTAAAAAATGACAAAAATGAAGATGTTGTTGTTTGGAAAAATCCTCGACCGTCCTCAACACGATACTGTCGCCCATTAAGATTTCAATTTAAAAAAAGAAACTACTGCTGTATCTGTTTTTGAAGAACAATATTACACTGAAAAAATAAATGCCTTGCAGCCTTTAACTATAACTATTAATGATAAAGAATGGACAGTCACTAACAACTTACGTTTAACTATGGTTGATGGAAAAGTGTGCAACGCACTTAACGAATCTACATCTTTAAAATGTTACATATGCGGAGCAACACCAAAGGAAATGAACAACATTGAATTATGCCTTCAAAAAGAGGCCAATGAGAACAGTTTATGTTTTGGTTTGTCCCCGCTTCATGCTTATATCAGATTCTTTGAGTTTTTTGTTCATATTTCCTACAGACTCAAAATTAAGAAATGGCAGATAAGAGGTGATGACAAAACAGAATTTGAAAAACAAAAGAAAATAGTCCAAGCTGAATTCAGAGCAAAACTAGGATTGATTGTGGACAGACCGAAAACGGGAGGAAGTGGTTCGTCAAATGATGGCAATACAGCCAGGAAATTTTTTAACAATACCAAAATTTCTGCTGAAATAACTGGAATCGATGAAACACTGATCGACAGATGCGCAACTGTTTTACAGGCTTTAAATTCAGGTTATAATATCGAAGCAGAAAAGTTCAGAGTTTTCGCCTTAGATACAGCTGCACAGATAATTGAAACATATCCATGGTACTATTTACCTGCTTCAGTTCACAAAGTGTTGTTGCATGGTGCATCGGTGATTGAGCATCATGGACTTATTTCTATAGGCGAGTTAAGTGAGGAAGCTGCAGAGTCCAGAAATAAGGACATTAAAAATTACCGACTGAATCACACAAGAAAAATGTCTCGGGTTGTCACTAATAAGGACCTTTTGAATAGACTTCTTTTAACTTCCGACCCACTTATTTCAAATGTGAGAAAATTGCCTACTAAAAAAAAAACATTTTTATCAGAAAATGCATTAAAATTGTTAAAAATCTAATTTACCAAACATATTATTTTTGTGAGAATTTGTTTACATTTTCTTTTTTATCTTGTAAGTTAAAACAAATAAAAATAATAATAATAAGTGTTTAATTAAAAAAAAGCTTGTGTTATATTTTTGACCGCGTTTTGGACGGGAATGCATTCATTTAATTTATTTTAACATTTAAGTTTAGCATTTCTTGGGATGTTAATGGGGTAGTGAAGTAAATATATAGCCTATCCTACTCAACTGTCAAGTGTCAATATTTTGGTCCGATTTCTGAACAATTGTATACGCTATTTTATCCTTACTAAAAACGGTGTTCTGCCAATTTTTTTCAAATTTCTCTGAAAATTAACCATTTTATT
>NW_023461198.1:0-28084 GCF_013731165.1 Rhagoletis pomonella | reverse complement strand
TAAAATACTTGTACACAACGCCACGTTCAACTACTCATCCGCTGTGCATGCGTGCACTTGTATGTGTGTGTGTGCTCGTAAATTGCCCACTCTGTAATAAGGATATATTGTCAAACGTATTGCAGACTGGCGCCTTTCGCAGTAGCATCTGTCGCTTTAATGAATATGCGACGCGCTTATAACGTGATGTGGCTAACAAATGCAAGGATTGTAGATGGCGGCGAGGACGTGTGTGTCATTATGACGTTGGCTAGCTATACTAAAAACATAGTCCTATTTGTTATTGTTGTATATTATGCGCGGCTATGTGCTGTATGCAGCCGACATGCAACAATTGGATATTAAAATGGATGACGACATTGTCAGCCGCCACGTAGTAACTATTCACACTAAACACATGAGGTCAATTCATGCGGCTGCTTTGCTTAGTTTTAGAAGGACGTCGCGTTCTTTATTTGCTCGAGATGATAGAAATTTCTCGTTGCTTAAAAATACGCAGAAACAAGAAGACTTTGATAAGAGTAATTTATAATCGGAGAACACATTGCAACTGAAATAAATAATGGAGTATGAGCAGATCAATGAAATCTCCACCTATTTTCGTATCGCTTGAGTTCATTAAACAAACATTAAATGCCCATTAGTTATTCGCATACAAAACCTTTCTCATATATGAGTAATTATCAAATATTTCAAAAAATTGAATCGAAGCTTTGTCTCCTTAAAAATGCTGGCTTATATCATCCCTTGCAGACTGCGAGCAAGAATTTAAGTATGCTTGTACTCGTGGAAAACAGGTCTAAAGAGCACTGCCGCAACGAAAAACTTTTCACGAACCTGAAGGGTAAGATTATGATGGAGGTTTCGGTAAAGGCTTGTTAGAGGTTCTCCCGCCTAATGCCGGCTATGACTGATAGGCAGGCACTCTATAGCCCATTCTTCGTACTATGAGCACATATGTATACGGTTTATCCTTGAACTTCTACTGCAGTGAGTTTTGGCCTCTCAGAAGGAAAAATTTGCTTCTCAGGTAGCTGCTTTAGTGAATAGAAGTTTTATAGCTAAATAGACTGGGCGGCAGATAATTGTACGTAAACTCACAGAGGTCCTCCTTCTATTCATATTAAATATCTAGACCTCTTCGAATTAGTTGTTGTGTGGAATTCAATAGACCAGAAGTCATTATGAGCCACGGTGGAACTTGTTTCACCTGATTTTCTCTTGTAGGTTTTCGTTTTTTTTTTTCATTACAACCTGCTGTCTTACGCCAACTAAGTTAGATGCTGTCGTTTACTGATTTTATTGGGATTGGGATCCACTTCTAGCTTGAGGATAACAAGCAACCATCTCTGGCTTTCATCATCGACCCCAGCTAACGGCTTAAAAGAGGAAATCATTTGAGAAGAAAACAATGTCTTCGTCCCCCCCCCCTGATTCTGGCCATTCTGGATAAAGGACACACTTCGACTTAAGTCGTACTTCGATAACTGGTGGATCACTCTTGTGGAGTGTACAAGGATATAGTCTTCCACGATATTCCCCTTAGTCAGGGATGAATCTCAACACCAGACACAAATCAAATCCGACATTTAAATGTTCACCGCGCCCGACAAGGGGCAGTTTCGAAGCTGTGGGATTACGTTATACGGCCCTGTCTTCCATCCTGAACGCTTTCATTTCCAGGTAATGAGGATTAAATATTACTGGTAGCTGCTTAATAGAGACGCCCGCTACCTGAATATACTTTTTTGTGAATGAATATTGCCGACCATACCTACAGCAATACTTTTTTGACATGCTTATGTGGTTTCTTTTCCGCAAAAAAATGTTGCCTTTTCATTGCCCTCTCCTTAGTATTTGTGCGTAGAGGGCGCTGGCAAGGCAACATTTTTCAGTAGAACAACAAACACCATTAATTATTTAGTCGGTAGTTTGTAGACACATTGCTTGGAAGCGTATTGGCACTGCCAAGTTGTGAGTGTCCCAGGTTTGGGTATAAATTGTTATTTTTTTTAGACTAAAAGCTTCTTTAGTGGATTAATAGAAATAAGAATTTCACTTAAAATAGGCATGCACGATTAATAGTTAGAGAGATCGGAGCATCGCAAAGTGTCCCAAAAATATATAACGAATGCACAATTTTTTTGTTTATATTTTTGTACTTCTTTTTTTAATATTGTTTGTTTAAAACACAATTTAAAAATTTAATTGCTGATCATAGAGCTTTATAGATGGAATCAAAACACTAACTGAGTCATTCTGTATATATCCACAAAAGCTCCCCTCAATCATTCAGTTCACTGCTCACATAACGTGTAACTGTGCTGAAGAAAAACAGAGTCATGTGAGTGAGTGATAAAGTTTTTAATTGAAATAAAAAGCGCAATGGTCATATTTTCCATTGACAAAATATACATATGTAAAAGTCTTTAGTTAGTTTAGGGAAGCATAAACTGTAAAGATAATCTTAACTGATCTATACAAAATTACAAAAAATCTCGAAAAAGTTCTTAACCAAGTCAAATATTCCATAAAATATTTAGAGGAATACCGCTAAATGCTGAAAAATCCGTAAAACAAACTAAAAACAAAAAACAATCCTATACAACTCACGAAAAGGGCCACCAAGTACCACTGAAATCCATAAAATAAATATCAAAAAATTCCGCGAATTAAATGGCAGAAAATTATTCAAAATTTCGGAAAATGATGAAATGTCCTTGAAGCAGTTTTCGGTACTTTCAAAAAATAAACACAAAAAAAATTACGAAAATTTTGATATAACCCTAAACTTTGTAAAATACAGCGAAAGGTTTTGTAAGAGTTCCGATTCCTACTCGAAGGTCTCGAAAAATACAACAAGTCCCGAAAAATATCCACAAGTCATTAATGGCTATTATTACACTAGATTGTAGACTTGTCTGGCATAATAAAGTTTCTCAAGTATCAGATTTTATTTTAAAAACAGCGTTGACTTGTAATATTGGTCCCCAAATTCTTGTATGTAGTCGGCCGCTGTGGTGTAGTGGTAAGCCGTGTACACTTCCATTCCGCAACACCTGGGTTCAAACCCTGGTCAAAGCAACATCGCAAAAAAATATAGAAAAAAGGTTTTTTTCTTAACAGCGGTCGTCCCTCGGCAGGCAATGGCAAACCTCCGAGTGTATTTCTGCCATGAAAAACAGCTTCTTTTAAAAAAAATACAATCGCCGTTCGGAGTCGGCGTAAAACTGTAGGTCCCTCCGCTTTGTGTGACAACATCAAGGCGCACCCCACAAGTCGGAGGAGAAGCTCGGCCAAACACTAACATATGTGTAAGCGCCAATCTATTACACTGGTCTACAAGGGTTTTGCGAATAAGACGGGACCTGGTGTTTCCGAACGGATTTTTCGTGCTGAACACGAATCTGGGGTCCAAAACTTCCCATCACGTCACGTTTTCGAGAAAAAAGGGGTTGAAACCCCTAAAAACAGCGTTTTTGGCCATTTTTGAAAAATTGTAGAGCTGAACCCTGACGTGCTACAAACTTTGTATATGTCAGAAATTAAAGGCTAAATCGTGCCCTTTCGAATGAGCCCTATGCCGAATTAATCGCATGCACCCTTAGATCAGGGGGTGTATTTGTGTCTAGGAGTGAAATTTTTATATCCACCATATTCGACCCGTCATCTTAAATTTTTAAAATCTAACTGCAGATTCGTAATCAGCGACTTTTAATATAGTTAAAACCTTGGCATTATTAATTTTCTATGATCGTTTAAGATTAAATTCTTTCTGTGATCAATTTTTCCTGCACCCCTAAACACAAATACACCCCCTGCTTTAAGGGTGCACGCGATCAATTCGGCATAGGGCTCATTCGAAAGGGCACGGTTTAGCCTTTAATTTCTGATATATGCAAAATTTGTACCACGTCAGGGTTCAGCTCTATAATTTTTCGAAAATGGCCAAAAACGCTGTTTTTAGGGGTTTCAACCCCTTTTTTCTCGAAAACGTGACGTGATGGGACATTTTTGACCCCGGATTCGTGTTCAGCACGAAAAATCCGTTCAGAAACACCAGGTCCCGTCTTATTCGCAGAAAAAAAGTTGAAATTTGTAGACCAGTGTTATTAGCCGTCATCGATTCGCCACTTCTCGCTCGCTATGTTTGAGTTCCAACACAAAGTTAGCTAGCACGGATAGACGATAGCGAGTTTGGTTGTACCTCATTGAGTTCGTTCGTTTCGCCACTCGCTAACTGTTGGCGAATCGATGACGGCTATTATATTATTAAATTCTTGTATGAATGAGAATGAGAGAAGATAGTAAAAAGTCTTTCGGGAGACAAATGAAAGATATATCGCAAGAGAGTTCCAAGGACTTTTATTATTCTAGCACAACAATATTAGAAAAAAGCCCTCTCATTCACCACTCGTGGTGAAAAGCTCTTTTGCCAGAAAGCACCTGCCGCTCGAACAGCCGTAATAGTGTGCTATTCGAGAGATACGTCGAATCGTCGGGGAGCAGATTTTTATTCTTTTTTTATGTTTTATATATATTTTTTTCTTGTTTTAGTTTAATTTTCTTTTACTTATCAGATTTCTTTGTCCTAAAAGGGATAATAATTATTTTTTTTTTAAGTTCATTTGATCTTTACACACTTCCTTTTAATTTAGTTTTTAGATCTTATTGTTTTAAATAGAAAAAGATGTTTGTTTTCAATTTCATTTAATTTTTTGGAAAGTATTTTTTTTTTAATTTTTGTCTTTTTTCATAGTATAATTTTCTTTTAATTTTTAACCGACTTCACAAAAAGGAGAAGTTTATCAGTTCGTCGGAATATTTTGTTTCTATGTATGTTACCGCATAACTTTGTACCACGTTAATCGATTTCTATGATTCTAAATTTTAAAGGAAAGGTGTTGCCTCACAGGTGGTCCCATACTAACTTGGCTTAAGTCCGGCCATTGGATCATGAAAAAATCAACTATAATCTTAAACTTTTATATGCGAATTGAAGTCGGTTTTATTGTTTGCTTAAAAATTACTTGTTAGATTTTGTTTTAAAAAGTAAATTTTTTTCATCCAATTTTTAGAAACGTATTTAGTTTATTTTTTTTTTAATTAACTTTTCCCTTTCACTTTAAATTTCTTTTTATTTTTGATTTATTTTTTTTTAATAAAAATGCTTTTTTTAGTTTCACTGAATTTTTAGGAACTTACTTTATCTTTTTATCTTGAATTTTTTTCTTGCCTTACCCCGTCCAATGCATTTCTTGAATGGCGGTGATGTCAGCTTTTGACATCAACCAGCCGGGCAAAGGCACCTTCCCCATTAAGAGTACGGACATTCCAGGTGCATTGCCTCAGATCGTAGTGGTCGTCATCAAAAGAGGGTTCTCACCCGAGGCTTTGTTGGTTGGATTTCTTCCCTGGAAGGGGTTTTTTCGTAGCGGGTCACAAACCCAGCGCACAACCCATTGCTAGGGCGGGGCTGGTTTCCCAAACCGAATACACGTTTACATAGCGAGCCGCTTGCTTCAAGACAGACACCCGCTTGCAGGAGCACCTACTGGTGAACAGATGATACAGATTTCAACTGTAACTGCATACCCAGCACAACGACTACACCCCATTGCCCCCACCAAAGTGAATTTATGAGACTCTTCAACTCATGCGAGTATATACTTACATATGTACACAAAAAAAAAGTGCAAAAAATTTAAGCGGATATATCGATATTATATGTGTAAGAAAGTAAAGTTTTCTTTCATAATTTTAGCAACAAAATTTAAAATTTCAAGGTCTCAAGGTTCAAGGTTCATCTTCAGTTTCTTAGAATCCTTAGAATCTTCAGAAGACTCATGCTCTGACTCTGTTTCTGATTCTGATTCTGATTCAGATTCTGATTCTGCATCTTCGGTGGTACTTAATTCCTCAGGACATTCTGTGGTATCGTCGTCTCTAACAGCTCTAGTAGTTCCTGCATCCTGAGCTTTTATTTTAGTTTCCCCTACACCTCTCATCCAGTCGGAAACTAGCTCTAAGAAAACATCACCTAGACCTTCTTCATAAAGCTTCTTTGCAGCAGGAGACGCATCGGCAGATGGCAAATCGATGATGAGGGCGGAACCTGTAAAAAATGTGGTATGTATGCAAATTATTAAAAACAAAGTTATAATACCCTTGTGCACAAGTGCGCTCGGGACTAAAAAAGTAAAATCCGACCACCCACCACAAATCAGCAAAGCCACACAGATAACTTTCTTCAGCATTTTCTAAAAGCAATTTCTAGCAGAGCTAAGAACTAAGTATAAGGGCATGTTCGCGTAAAGTTATTTTTATAGTAAAGTTTGCAAAGGCGACTGACCGAACTAATTAATTTTTATCAGAAAATATGATACATGAATTTTAAACGTGCATTTTTTTAAAGTAACTACAGATTACACATAGTACATACATACATATTTAGGAATTAAATTAAATAATCCGTGCACTTGGAATAAACATGACTGTATGCATGTCGATAATAATTCTGTACCTGAATGTGAGTACTCTTAAGCAGGGATCATACGATTTGTAAATTTGTACATTTTGGCAGTCACAGAGTAGTGTTGAGGCAGTGTTTTCAGGTCCCAAAACGGTCGAAAAAGTCGTGAACTTGTCCCTAAATTATCCGGTTCCGAAACGCACTGGCGACCGCAGGTATGACATACTTTCGAGTTCCACCATTACATTCGAAGAAAACATTGGTTCAACAGTAAGGGACAATGCAACCAAACTCCTTCTTATTTACCTCCCGGACCTGGTGTACGGAGATGTAAACTTCGGCGATGGTGATGTTTCGGGGTATGCAACGGTAGGAGAAATGCTCGCGTTAACTTTAGTGGTGGTTAATTCTACCAGAATCCACAGCCTTGGCGTATGTACAAGGGTAGTCGTGGCCCCTTCATGATCCCAATTCTCCAGGTGCAGGTTTGCAATTCGGGTAACTGGCACCAGAGGATTTTAGACGTCTATAAGCCCCTTATACCGTATCGACTGATGGAACCCTTCCGATTCGAATTTTTGTCGATTTTTTAGTTCCAATTCGATCCGTGAATCGATTCAAAAAATTCCAGAATCGACATTCGAGTCTTGCTCAATTAATGCATATTGATCTACGGTTTACCTCAGAAAATCTATAACATTTTAAAGAAATTTGAATTGGAGGCTGGTACAAAAAAAGTAATGGGGCTTGACATCTCCCACCTTTCTAACTTGAGAGAGCAAAAGCCAAAGAATTCAATAACCTGCCTCTCTTTTCCTCGGACTAAAGGGCTCCTCAGGGAAGCCTCTTGGAAATAATTATGTAAAAAATTATGACTAATACTACAACAAAAACTACAAAAATCGGAATTCCAAACTTTTTGGAAATTTTTATAAAACTTTTGCACCCCTTTATTACAACTTTTGGAAAAAATTTGCGTACCTATGTAGTTTTGCAGCAAATATTTTCTAAAAAGAGTTATATAGAGTTGGCGAAAACAAAAAAAAACTAAACTGCGTTCGTATTGCAAAAAAACTCTACATACTATATACGTAAGCTCCATTTTATTATACACTTTTTAAAATAGTGGTTAATTTCGAAGTAAAACATACATTTTTTCATTTGTGATAAAAAAAAAATCAAAAAATTTTAGCATTTCCTTGAGTAGGGTTAAGGATGAACTCGCACTTAGCAATGTTGGGCATTACGTTCATAAAAATTGCCATTAGTGTGATTCATGAAGCATCGCAAAGTGGCATATTTAGTTAAATGGCAACGTTACGAACAAAATTTTATGCAAGTCCTATCGCAACTCCGAATTGCAAATGTAAATTGTTTTCAAAATACGGAAAAGAAACGTTTCCACCATTACATACATTGGCATACATTTTTTGTAATTTTTTTTTTTTTTTCAAAGTATTTACGAATTTTAGCTACTTGATAGCTTTTGAATAAATCTGGATATTAAACCGTTATGAAAAATCTGTGTATGCTTTATAAATTACAATAATAGCTTGGTAAGATCACCGTGTTTTGTTTCTTTGTAAAAATTAAGTAAAACACGTTATTTGACCAAATATATGAATCGATCTCGGGTAATCGATTTATTTTTTGCCGATTTATTCCAGCATCGATTACTTTTATTTCGATTCGAATGGATTCATAAATCGATTTTTTTTATTTCGATCTGTCATTTCTACGTCCAACCCTCTAACAACTTAGATTTTGTTGCTTTTTCCATTTTTCTTAAAAAGCAAAATCGTGGTACAAAGCTCAATAACACTATTGAAGTTAATACGCCACAATAAAATTGACAAATACTTTTAAATGCCCGCGAACTTGTATAACCCCGGCTGTCAGGTCAAACAGAAGTGGCTTTCAATCATCAAGTTTAAATCTTCGAATTTGATAATACAAATCGAACTGAGAATCAAAATTCATATCTAAATATGTACACATAGCTAAAAAACAATATGCAAATCATTGAAATATTAAATACGAATGCACAAAAATGCAAATAATAAATTTGTATGTAGCTGAATTAAAATATTGAAAATTTGAACTATTTAGCGCCGAATTTGTCACTGTGGTGAAGAATTTCAATTTGCACATTCCAACTAAAAGTGACGAAAGTTATGCAGCGAAAATGCGCTTTATAACCACTTGTGAGCATACAGATGTACATAGCCATGTATGTGTGTGTGCCTTGTGGTGGTTCAAAAAATATTTTAAAATGTTAAGTTCTCACTTCCTAAATATGATTTTTCTAAATGGAAAAGAAGAATACCTGTATTTTTTGTTGTTAAAAAAAAAATACATTTAGAACTGCCTTAAAGCTCATGAAGTTTGCCATGTATGTATTTTATATGGGGAAAACACTTTTTCAGAGAAATGATACAAAATTCTTGAAAATCAAAATTTTTGATCGCAAAACTCTGTTTCTCTTCAGTAGACTTTCAATAATGATACCCAATTGTATATTTTACCATTTTTCAATACAAACGACTTTTTGAGGGTCATAGCATTGAATTTTTTTTTGTTTTTGGCTACCTGTAAAATGTATTTAATATTTAAATAAAAGAAACGGTTAAATAAACAATTTTTATTTTATTTATTACTGGAAGTCTCTTGAAGAGAAACGGAGTTGTCCGATCGAAAACTATTGATTTTCAAGCATTTTATACCATAAAATATATGCAAAATTTCATCTTCTTTGAGGCAGTTCAAAATATCATTTTTGTTTAAAACAAAAAAACACGGGTACTCTCTTTTCCATTTAGAAAAAATCGTAGGGGTGAGAGCTTAACATTTTAAATCTTCCTCCCCGCATGCATTTTTGGATCACCCCAATGTGCATAGATGCATTTAATCAATTGTGCGAGTTTTGATACAAACTAGCCTGATCTACAAACCCCTCTGAATGCATAGGTGTGCATTTAACATTGGCATGCCATTATGTGGCTGTTGTGTATGACCAAACCATGTTTGTCAATATGTCTTGGCTGTGCCCGATGCAATTGCTGTTTTTGTTCCTGTTGTTGTACATGTCATTTTGACATTTGTTGCATTATAATTATTGTACATGTCGCCGCCGCTGTCGAAATTGTCGCTATCCATAATTAATGTTGTTTGCATTGTTGCCATGCCACAGACACCAACTCACACACACATAGACACACTACTGGCACCATTTTCCATTTTAAAGTGTGTGCATGAGTGTGTTTCTATGTGCATTGCGGCCATATTGCCATCGCTTTAAACAATGTTAAGAATGTTGTTTTAATTTTTGTACGCTCACCGCGATACGCTTAGCAATTGGATGTAAATTAGATGCAGAAATGCCGACAACAGGTATCCAGCGAAATTTCAAATGCCTAGCACGAACCTTAACTGGTTCAAGAAGTGTGCTTTCAAAAAGTGTCGAAAAATTTCAAGAGGCATGGTCAAAATTCCTTAAATATTAAATGATTGCGAACAAATTTAAGGCGCTGGAATAATAACGAAAACAACCCGCGAATACCCACCAATATTCTTAAAAACTCTTAAGATCCCTAAAAAGTAGTAAAGATATCGAGAAATCTCAAAGGCAAAATCATAAGTCCCAGAAAAATTAGAATAAGCTCGAAAAATACAAACGCGCTCCTTACTAAAACGCAAACTTATCAAGAAACGTGAAAGTTCTTTAAAATCAGGAGAGCCGATAAAAGCACATCTCGAAAAATACCGAGGAATCCTTAAGAGACCAAAAAAACAAACCAACAAGTCCAGGCCAATAACTTTTAAGAAATGAAATTGCTTCTATCCAATCAATAAACACACCAGGCCATTAATTTTTTTTTACGTATGAATGTATTAGTCTAAGATCAGACAAGAGCTCGACTTTCACCCATTTGTTTAATGGATGAAATCTATTTTGTATGAAGTTTAACGTGTGAATAAATGTTTCGCGTTGTTTTTAGTTTTGTACTCATTTGTTTAATGAACAAATAAACCAGTAAACAAATGAGTGGAAAATTAAAAAAAAAAATAATAATTTTTGAATAATTGATCAAAAGTATCTTGGCCAGGATTTTTTCAGCCAAACCACTGGCGAAATATTTCCTAACACGTTAAATTTCATACAAAGTAGATTTCATCCATTAACAAGATGGGTGAAGTTCGTGCCCTTGTTGGGTCTCCTACTACATATATACATGTATGTATCTACAGACCCTAATTTCTGGAGTTCCTTGCAAATTTAAGGCTGGGTACAAACTATCCAAGCATATGTATTTGTGCGTTTTCATAAGCACTCTTGCCGCAGTATGGAGAATACACCAAATTTAATTGCATACTTTCAAGCGGGTGCAGTTGGAAACGCTTATACAGTGTGCGCCAACAAAATTAGTACGGCCAAACGAAAATGTTTCGCTAACGACGAGGACCACAATATAAAAAATAGATTCCGCAGGTTTTGGTTCATTCCGTTAGTTTATTGGTGGTTCATCTATCTTGTCATGTGCGCTATATTTTCTTTTGAAAGCACACTGGAAGTATCTGTTTTCTATTTATATTATTCATGTCATGTATTTAAATAAAAAATATATACTTGTAGATACATATTAAAAATTTAAATGCGCTTAAAACCCCATTCAGATCAATCGGAATAAAATTTATAGAATTTCGACTCTCATTACTTGACCGAATATTTCCATTCTTACCACGAATAATGTTTATACAAACGCGAAATTAAATAGTAGTTCTGATTTGGCAGAATCCGAAACATGAGCAAAATTAGATTCACTACCAAGTTTTCTTCGTCTTCAGCAGCTTAATCACCTTGAGAAAGATTGTAAAAAATGGGCGCTATTTAGTCAATTAGACCATGCCATGGAACGATACGAAAATATACGTAACATATACAAAATTAAATTTAAATCACACAATCTTAGTTCAAAGTTACATAAAGCCTAATCATGCGTCTCACCAGCGTGTTCCACAAGCGCATTTGCCGTTACCTTAAGAACTAAACGGTTCACTGAAACTATCAAGGGAAAGGTCTTTAGCCACCATTACAATCCATAGATGCATCTATCGATTCTTATCGACACTACCAGAGAGGTACTCAGTTTTGTTAAAAAGCACCAGCCGATCTAGCAGTTAGGCGCTTATTGGCTGCCAAACGGTACCGACGTGATAATGTTTATTATAAAGTTCTTGTCGTAAGGTGTAAAGCTTGGACAACCTCTTAAAATAAAATAAACATTTGCTAGTGATTGGCCGAGCTTCTTTTCTGATGTGTGATGTGTGCCTTGATGTTGTCACACAAAAGGGAAGCACCTACGGCAAATGGTTTCAATGAGGAGCTTTTTTCTTTTTAATATCGGACCTCTTTTTAATATCCACCTCTAACCACTCGACCACTCAAGTAGCACACTGGTTATATAATTTGATGTAAATTTGTGAATTTTGGTACAACTAATAAGATTTATACCAAAATTGAGTAAACTTACACCAAGTAATATATCAGTGTGCTACTTGAGCACGGCGGCCGACTACCTTTCATGCTGACTTTTCATTTAGAGGTATTTCGTTCGTGGATGTAGATTATCACTTCGCTCAAATCCTTTGACTTTTAAACTGATTGGCAACAAGCTTTACATTCAATAATAAAATCCTAATCAGAAAAAAAAACCTTACGAAAATTTTTATTAAATAGAAAGAATAAAAACCCGGTTAATACTCTCCACTTCCGAAGCTTTCGTTACCACAAAATTACTACATCAATACTTAAATTTCATTGTTCATAATTCATTTTTCAAAGCCACCACTGTACAGCTCTTTATGCGACAATTACGCATCGTGGCGTTGCCAAGGTGACAATAACAACATTAAAACAAAAAAAAAAAATGAACCGCCAAATCAAATGAGTGCTCATACCAATCGTTGCAGTGAAATTCCGTTATTTTTTGCAAATTACCATTAATTACAGGTGGAATTTTCGTAAGCTAAGCGCATACTTATATTTAAGGTAAATTTTCATTTGCATTTATTTGGCGCATTGACTGCAATTCGTTACAATTAATTTCGACTGATTATATGCGTCTGGGTGTCAAAAGGATGTTGTCGGAGTGTGTTCTGTGTATTTGTTGTAAGCATATGCACATACATGCATTTATTGGCTGGATGCCGTAAATCTATAAATAAACATTTGTTGATGGTGGTAGTGCGGTTAAGCTAAAAACTTTACAGCTTCCTGGTTTTAGGCGAGCCAGCCAGATGCAAATGCATATACATACCCTGCAGAAAAAAATTATCAATTGATCAAAAATGTGAGTTACTTATAGTTAGCTGTTTTGCGGGATAACTTGTAGTTAGCTACAAAAAAGCCAACTTGAAACTAGTTGAAAAGTAATGCAGGAGTAATGCAGATGCAATCGGGAAATTGTTTTCTTTAAGCATGTTTCTATTTAAATATCCTGACATAAATTTTAATTTGAATACGCTTTCTTTCTGCACTTCACAAATACTTTTTTGAATTGAAGACAAATAAAAGGAAGATCGAAATTTTATATTATCATTTTGAAGTTATGTCTGTTCGAATATGCGACCACCTACAGCAGAATATGTAAACAAATATGAAATGTAATAAAATAAAGTAAATAAATAGAAAAGTAAAAAAAAAACAAAAAATATTTTTTTCTTATTGATATTTTATGTGCAAAAGTAGTTAGTTACAAGTTAGTTGACATCTAGTGCAGAGGTAACCACCCTTGACTATTTCGCGACCATGCCATGGAAATATAATTAGTTTTCCTCAAAGAAAATATACAGATAATAGTGACCTTTAGTACCTTCCTAAACAACTTCAAGTTAACTTATAGTTAGATACATTTCCCGCAGGGTATGTAAATATGTATATACTATATATGTATGTATATGGTGACCATATTAATTTCAGTCGAATATGGGACCAAAAATGATTTCGCTAATTTTTTATACAAAAGATAACTGGTTTAAAACCTTCTTCAACGAATTAGGATTATTTTACTACCTACTCATATTTCGGACAACCACAGTGAAGTGAAAAGCATCCGGAATGAGGTGAATTGCCAAGCGGACTATTGAAGGGATCGCCTTATCTTACAAATTTTGAGTACTTCTTTACTTTTACAACATTCTCCTGGTAGCCTTCTTCTTTGGTGATTCTCATGTTTGTTTAGCAATTTTCATACAATCAGCAAAGCTTTTTTTTGCATAGTTTTGTCTAATAAGTATCTTTTCTCTTCAAAAAATTTAAAAATTTGCTCACACGAACGCACATCGAACAGATAATAGCAGCAAAACATAAACTGGACGCTGCGTGTATTTCGTTGTCACTTTTCGAATCCTTGTATATGTATGTATGTGAAAACAAAGTTTGACATTTCAGACCAAAATTAAAAAAAAAAGTACAATTCAGGGCCAATTCTCACTTGCTTCACACAGAATATTCAACAAGAAAAGCGTTGAAAGATTAAAAGCGTTTGAAAAGCTACTTGTGAAACTCCGTCGGAAACTACTTTTTGAAATTCGAGTAATAATCATTAACGTCTAAAGGCGCAAGCCCAATGCAAGCTTGCTTTGAACGCCAGGCTTAATTTAATTATTTTTGATTTACTTTGAAAACTGATTTTTTAAAAGCCTCTGAGATGCTTTCAAATAAAACATTTGCCAATTTGAAACATTGAGACGCTTAAAGCAAATTAAGCAAAGCTGCACTGGGTAGTTACCTTAATTTCTGCTCATACTTACAAATACCCAGTTTTTATACGCTAAATTACAACTTCAGAAACTATTTATGTGCGCTTCGTTTCGACTGTTTATGGGGAAATTACGATCATATACCTACATCACTTAAAACTAGTTCATAGACATGTCATTTTTATGCGATGTTACGGCGTCGAAATTCCGACAACCGAATACGGGGCATTAAAAGAAAAAGAGAACATTTTGTATCCCGTATAAAATAAGTAAATTACCAGGACAATTGATGAAAAAAGATACTGTTCCGTAAATTGCAGGACGGATGGTCACCGTAACTATATACATATGTATGTAATTTGGCTTGTTAGACGCATATGTATGTACATATATCTAGCATCAATTTTGGTATTATAAACTATGTAAATGTAAATTATTTTAATTAGCTGTTTCAATATGAAAAGCGCGGAGTTTTTAACAAATTAATCTAACAACTTGAAATGGATAGAAAATAAATGTGTTTGAACAAGTATAAGGACATACTATCTATGTATGTATATATGTACATATGAACGTCTGATTTTAGTGTAGTTGTAGCACACACAGCAGTGTTAATGGAAAAATCGGTCGGAAATATCAACCAACACCAGCATATAAGGTATTGGTAATGGTAATTGTAATTGAAATGGTAATGCTAGCGCTACTAATAATAGAAATGGTTATGCTGAGGGTAGGCTAGATTAGGCTAAAACATATTAGTTGACCACTGTGAGCGTCTTCAGTGAGTGAGTGCCAAGAGGTGGCACATTCTACTTAACGGAGTTTATTTACATAGAGAAAAGAAATGACACCATGCGACAGTCAATTTTACACACACAAAATTTTATACTGCGTTTTTAGTTTTTCTCTCTGGCATCAGGATTTTTTTAAAGGACTTTGAATTTTGAAAAATATGATTACATACTTCAGAAAGTTATTAAAAAAATCAAAGCAATGTAGAAAAGCAGAATGACTATCAAATTAAAGAGAAAATTCTGCAGAATTACGACCGATTTCGGCGCATAAGGACGATTAGTTATTGAAAATTTCCTTTTAACATTTCGTCATTGAATATCCTTAAAATTTTACAATAATTATTTTCTAAAAAATTATATGTTAAGGACTACTCGACCACATCCTCGAAATTCGTCCCTCTAACTTTATTCGCTTAAAAAAAATAAAACTAATTAAGCAGACATTTTCAATACCTATTCGTCCTTGTGAACCGAAAAATTTGAATTCTTTTTAATTCTACAGAATTTTTTCTTTCATTTGGCACCCATACTATTTTTCTACATTGGAATGATTGTTTATACCCGAGCGCACTTGTGCACAAGGGTATATTAATTTTGTTCACATAACGGTTGTTTGTAACAGCCAAAACGAATCGAGATAGATATAGACAAATGTATACATAAATGCTCAAGGTAGGTTGGTATTGAAAATGGGCGAAATCGGCCCACTTCCAATATAACGGTAATTTCCAGAAATACGAAAACTGCGGTATTTTAGTAACTACTGAAGATAATTCACTCAAAATTGATATTTACAATAAATGTCAGACGAAAAATAAGAATATTATAAATTTTTGGAAAATGAGCGTAGCCACGCCCACTTCTGGTTACATTTGCATATCTTGGTAACCGCTGCACCAATTTCTTCTAAACTTGGCACAGTTGTTGGCCTGGTACAGTATACTAAATGGCTGAAAATTTAAAAAATCGGACAATAACCACGCCCACATCCCATATAACGGTAATTTAGATAAATACAAAATCTTCGATAAATCAGTAAATTTTAAAGCTAATTTACTCAAAATTGATGCTTGCAACAATTCTTTACCAAGAAATACGTTTATGGTAAAATTTTGGAAAATGGGCGTGGCACCGCCCACTTATGATCACATATATGTATATAGGTAACCGTTATACCAATTTGTACCAAACTCGGTATGGTTATTGTGCTTGCGACATAAAAGCAAAACGTTGAAAATTATTGAAATCGGACTAAAATTACGGCCGCTTTTCATATAACGGTAAATTTCAGAAATGCTTGAAACTGGAATATTTCGAAATTTAAGGACGCTGATTTACTCAAAATTGATACACCCCGGCTTACCATGTAGCCGTAGTTTCGGAAAGGTGAAAAAACATATATTTAATACTTGCGCCGGGTATTTAATGTTCGGCTCCGCTTGAACTTAGACTTTCTTACTTGTTTAAATAATTTTTGAATTAATCATATCTTTGATACTACAAAGTCCTTTAAAAAAAAAAACCTAACGGCAGAGAGAAAAACTAAAAACACAATTTTACTATATTTGGCCCACAGTTTCGTTAGTATATTGATGGCTTCATGTGTTTCGATTTTTTTTTGTCGCACGGAAATTGTGAAAGACCAAGTCTTTCACCCCTGATATTTGTGTCAGACTGGTGATGAAACGGAATTCCAGGTGTATTGAGTCACCTAGACTGCAGGCCTAGATTTCTATACAGAATGTGGTAATTTGGTTCATTCTTAGTCTCACTGTGCTCTTTGATGTTCTTCGTCGTTCGGACATCGGTGGGACAGCTCAATTCTCTTTGAGTTTCTGAAGATATCTATTGCTATTTTCAGAAGGTCTATTGCATTTTGCCTATTCAATGGCGGGTATAATTAATAACGTAGAGATCTCATATACACGACGCTGTCTGTTTTTTTATTGGTATCTAAGAGCCAATACTGATCATCGCGTCAGCTGTCTCGTTTCCTTCTATATTGCTATGTCCGAAGATCCAGCGAAGATCTGCGTTCAGACGGCCAATTCTCCACAATATTTCTGTTCAATCTTCGATTACATTACTTTAAATCCTATTGTATTCAAAGCCTGTCGGCTATTAAGGAAGATAATGGCTAATCAGGAGCTCCTTCGCGCAGAGTTCATTGCCGGTTCCTTGCGCCATATTGGAAGCATTATTTTATATAAACATACCACCAAGTGCCACTGGTAGCCCTTCATTGTATTCCATTCAAGCCACAAACCGTATAAATATCCCATTGTGGTCCCAAACCAACGTAGTTTTATCAGTGCTGGAATCTTAGCCACCTTTGATTCTAATAAAACAGTATCCTTTTATTTCAGGTAGTATCGCGAGTTGCCGCGTTTTCCTAAATCGAAAGGCGCTTTTGGAAGCCAAATCGCGAACGTAGATCTGCAGCGGTTCCAGGCGAAAGATCCTGTTAAGTAATAAGCCGAAGCCTTCCAGCTTTTGCAATTTCTCAATTTGCCGTTTCCTTTTTGTTCGATTTATCTATAGCTTGACACCTGACTAGGATCTCATGGGCTACAATCGGTGTGAAGACTGTACATAGTGTATTTATTTCAGTTACGGCGGCAGTCCTCATTATTTTCCAGAAGTTATTTTTCTAACCCTTCTTAGCTTTATTTTCTGCATTCCTTTTCTAATTTATTTTGGAGCCCAGTATGGTACCAAGCTATTTGGTTCTGGTAGCTTCCTCTAATCTCGGCGTAGAAAAGGCAGACACGTTTGTTTTTCTTGTTCGAGGCTTGGAGGGGTTAATACCAATCCATTCTGGTTGGCCTACTTAAAGATACCGCTTATATAAATAGTAGATGTCTTGTTATAAATAGTACGAAGTCGACGTCGTAGGCAAAACCCGGTATTCCTTTTGCTTTACGCGAGTTATTAATTTCATTCCACCGATAGCCAGAGCAGAGGAAACAGAACAACTTCTTGCAGAATGCATATGATGTTTCTTTTCAGAATAATCATGCAAGGAGTCAATCCATGCTACCATAGAACATTGTAGTTACTTGGCATTATTTAAGGTTCCTTCCCTGGATTGGGCGCACACTTTCCGGAAGTGAAAACCTTTCGTTGTCTTCAAACCGTGCGTGCTCCAAGACCTACCACAGGGTGCAGCTTAAATGGTTCAGTAGAGCTAGTTATTAAGTACTACGCTACTGCAAGGCGCCAGGCAACCCGCAATCCGATTCTGCTGCTTCGAACCGATCAAAAGGTAAGCCTCCTTCATTCTATCGAAAATATTAGAGGGGTTTCATGGACCCAATCGCTACTTGGATGCAAGCAATTTGTGCACCGCCCAATTTCTCAAATAACTCCTAACTAGAGACCTACCAAGAGCCGTCGACCCCAAAAAACGGCCCAGAGCCGCATCGGAAATAGTTGGTCCTTTTATCGCTTAAACGTATCGTTTGTGATCTTTAAACTTAAAAGTTGGTCCTTATTCTAATCTTTCCACATACACTGCATTTGGTATTAAAAGCTTTCGTGCCGCCGATCTAAGTTGCCCTCCTTCAACAAACCAGCTTGTTCTTGGCTTGTGGCCGAGATGCATGGCTACTTCCCCGTCTGAAAAATGTAAATAGCGGAACTACTCTCCTCCATTTTGTTTAACTTGTTTCCATTCAAATGAAGAGTCTTCCCAATACATAGTCACGCAAGCATGTTGTACATACAACCGTAACCAATTCCAAGTCCCACATCCATTTTTCAACCCATATTCACATCTGCCTGTTTACTCATCCTTCAAATGCAACCCTCTCACTGGTTCCTATTTGTATTATAAAACATTTTCGTAATTACAAAACCGCAAAATTAAGTTAGCTCGCAGGGTATAGCGGTGCCAGTAAGCACTATAGCCAGTGTATCTGACCGAATAAAGGTACGCAAGCTCGAACCACCTACCGGAAAACCAATTTTACACCTCCCCCCTGTAGCAGCTGTGGTTTAGTTAGACTGCAGCGCTGCTGTTAGCTGTTGCCTTTGGCTGATAATCCCACAGCATCCGTGTTTAACTGAATTGAATAAGTTGCACCAGCGGGTGTCGTATTATGAAATGGCAAACGACTTCGCAAAGAAAACTAACAACAAAATTTAGCACCGATACGAGGTGCAAGCAGCAATTGTGGCGCATAGTTGTGCGAACTTGTAAATTTTACTAAAATGACTAAACAAGCGTGTCCATTGCGTTGGCTACCTGCAAGCCCAAGCCGGTTATGATGGCGGTTAGATTGGAAGATTGGTGGCGCGGTTGGTTATGGCGAACAAGCAACTACACGGCGGTCATTATGGTAGTGCAGATAAGTGTGCACACGCACACAAAATATATAAGTACTTACATACGCACATATCTATGCATGTAAATATGTTTTTATGCCGCATGTGAAAGTGTTTACTGTACCGGCTGAATTTCGAGTTCACCGGCACAAAAAAAAGTGGTCCGTACATTTAACCGAACCCACCTACGGACGAAGAACATGCTGGATTACAAATAAAATAATATATGTGGTCATAAGCAAAAACCGCCTAAGTGCTCTTAAGAAAGAATTGAGTTATAGGTGCTATCGTATTCTGCAACTACTATTCCATGTGTTTGTGAAATCTCCATCTCGCCACCTAGGCTATTTGCAAGCTTATAGACGAACATATTTCGATTTCCCCAGGAGGCCAAATGCTTAAAACGTTTTTTCTCGGATTCAGGTTTTTCGACTTAGGCGCCTATTGCTTATGACCATAGATATATAGAGGTCGCTCAAAGCGCTCAATGTTTCCCACGTATTTTATATGGGGAAAAAACTATTTTTTGTTGAAATGGTATAGAATGCTTAAAAATCAATATTTTTCAATCGGCACACTTTGCTTCTCTCCAGAATACTTCAAATAATAATATATAGTTGTTGACAGATAATGTGGAAATGCTTCTTTTCACATAGGTTTTTAAATTGAATCCTCTATAATCGATATCCGGAAATCCGGCCGAATACTGGCTAAATAGCGGGTAAACAGAAAAACGGCCGGATAAGCCGGATTCCGGATATTTTAATGCTGAATTAGTACAAAGTCAGGACAGTTCATCCAGTTAGGGTAGTCTTTCGTACGGCATTCAAGTTAGGATAGCAGAGCCCAGGGCCATCGAAATGGGCTTGACGGATATCGATCAGTTGAGGTGAAGTGATTGTTTAATCATTATTATCTGGTTCCAGAACGCCTAACCTGTCCGAATTTCAGGGACTTATGGGCTACCAAACAAAAGAAAACTGTACGTCTTAAGCCAAGAGGTTAAAATTATATGTAATAAATATCCACCATTTTGGTAATATTTCGTGAAGTATTACGTTTATGCGAACAAACCGGAAACATTAGAGGCTCGCATTGCTTTAAAATTGGAATTTCCGAATTAAATAATGTAAGATATCCCTTAGGCAAACTAATTTACATCAAGACCTCGTTATTATAACCACATCTACATCAATCTTAGTCTACTGGCTCAAAGAGTCAAGAGTATAGAAATATTTGCACACATATGTATTTACCTATACCAAATAGACATGCATATATTTACACATGCAAGTGTTAGTATTAAAAAATCTTCTCCATCTTTTTGTGATCAAAATTAAGATGTTTCAATTTGAGCAAGAACACATAACGAACTTAATATTCTGGTCATAAATCAAATGAAGAAAAGTCTCCAGAGATTGATGAAAGTGCAGCCATACGTATGTATGTAGATACATAATCTAAGCAAGGTCAATGCGCCCTTAAATATGCTGCGAAAAACAAATTCACACACAAAGCGTGAAATTGAATTTGGTTAGCGTCTCGAAAGTGCAAGCTACGAGCTACAAAGGATAATATCATAAATTTATGTGTGCACAATATTAGTACATACGTACACGTATATCAGGGTGGTCCTTAAAAAATCAATGTCAAATTTTTTTTTCTACGTACAAAATAAAGACATCCACGAAAATTCAATAATTGTAGGCGAATTAAATTTTTTTAAATCGCAAAAATTTCGGAAAAATTTCTACTTGAAATCTGATGAATTTTACCAATTTTAGTTTTGTATTTTACACCCCTTTGTTCTGTTCTATGTATAAAAGAAAGCATTTTTTTTTTAATATTTAGGAGAATTTAAATTTTTTTTAAACCTCAAAATTTGTCAAAATTGTGAATTGGTATCTGATAAAATTTGGCATATTCTTGAAACTTATTCTTATAAATTCATTAACTCCCTGAATTCTAGCTGGTCAAAAGTAAAAATTTTGAGGAAATTTTTGCGATTTTTATTAAAAAATAACTTTTCAAAGCATGGTAGCGACCTCTAATTTCTTTTGTTTTTAAATTTTCGTGTGGGCCGCCTTTATTTTGCACGTACAATTATGAAAATTTAAAAAATAAAGTTTTTAGGGTAGTTTCAAATTTTTTAAAATCTCAAAATTGGACACAATTGTGCACTGCAATCTTATAAACTGCACATATTACTGAAACTTATTCTTATATGTAAATTCATAAACTCGCTGAATTCTAGCTAGTCAAAAGTCAGAATTTTGACGAACTTTTGTGATTTTTATAAAAAAATAACTTTTCAAAGCCTGGTAGCGATCTCTATTTTTTTTATTTTAGGTGGGTGCCCCATGATTTTTTTTTAAGGACCACCCTAATGTAAATACATATGTAGTAGAAGAACATATGAAAAATACACATACATATGTACCTATATATTATACCGGCTTGCTTAGATATGTTTTGGGAGAAGATACTTCTTCTTTTAAGATCCTTTTTTCAAAGTTGCCAATTTGCGTGTGAGTTCCCCAAAAAATATATGTATATGAAAAAATGTGATTATAATTTTATTAGGTGTAAATGTTTACCAGCATATGCACTCGCCCACCCAATTTCTTTCGCATGCTCCCCCACCCCCACATTAGTGCAACATCCTTTACGCTACACTCTTCTCTAAAATATTTTGTGCATTAAGGGTTGCTTGCATGCGATAGCAAATAAGTGTTTTGGGGGTAAAAGAAAGTAAGAAAAAAAAAGTTTGCCCCACACTTTATGCGCCATTGTGTGTGTGCTTTCAAAGCAATGCTGAACATTAAATTAGTTTTGACACGAAAATGCGTTTACCAACACCATGCTGTGCCGCCTACAAAAATTCAAAGGCGTTCTAGTGTACATATATTAATAATAGAGAGGAAGGGGGGGCGCCTAACCAGCAAATGCTACATACACCATTAGAATTGGCCCATTTGCACACTCCAACGAATTTAGGGAAAATTTTGCGCTGTAAAAACCTTGCCCTGCATACGATGGGGTGAGCATGTAGAAATTACGGGGGAAGTCAAGCGTGTTTATCAGCCAAATTTTTGACACCTTTTTTCTATTTTTCATGCATTTTCGCATTGTTTGTTGTTTGCTCGACGAGCGCTATACCTAAATACAAATTGTTGCATATGTGTTGGCGTGCACACCGTGATTTCCCATTTATTATGTATGTATGTACATATGTATAGTGCTTGTTAAGGAAGTAGGCGTGTCTATTACTCGCATTAAAAGCATATATTCAGAAGAAATTATGTGCTAACATTCGACACTGCATGTATTTGAGAATTACTAAAACCATAAATCATATTAAACACAGCCAGCAAGTACAAATATGTTTTTAGGCTTTTGATGTACTATAATCAAGTAAGCGCAAATTGATTTCAGGCTATTAAGCTTAAAGCTAAAATGCTATACTTTTAGTTATGGAAGCTAAAGTGTTTTAACATTGTCATTGATGAGTGGTAGTAGTTGCAAACTAAAACAAAAATAATATTAAAGCTAAACAGGGTGTCCTAGACAACCCGTCCACCACCTCTAAAATTGAGAGAAATGTTTTTTTATTGAAAACGCAAAAATTTTACATACTAAATCGTGGAACTCTATCTTTTGGTGGAGTTATCGACTTCCGCTTTCTATCGGAAGTGGGTTAAATTGACCGGAAGTCAATTTTTTCAACACTTTTCAACAGGAGCCCAGGACGAATTAAAGTTCAAAGGTCATTTAGAGATTGAAAAAGGCACTTCCGAGAAAAAAGATTTAAATAAAAGTTGCTTATTTTTGTCCACAGAATCCGAATCTGTAGTAAAACCATACATGTGTAATTTAAAAAATGGAATTCCGGTCCAAGCCGAAAAAAAAGTTTCAGGCCAAATGTGTGCATTTTTCCGAATCAGTGTTAAAAATATGTAATCCCATTTCCGGTCGAAGCCGGAAGTCGGTAACACGATCAAAAGAGAGAACGTCCTTGATTTGGTAATTAATACTTTTTTGTTTTCCTATAAAAAACATTGTCGTCCATTTTAGAAGTCCAGGACGAGTTGAAGTTCGAAGGTCATTTAGGGGCTGCGCTTCTGAGAAAAAAATTTCAAGCAAAGGTTACGTATTTTTAGAATCCGAATCTGTACTAAAAATATGTATATCTAATTTGAAAAGATGGACTTCCGGTCGAAATCGGAAGTCGATAATACCACCAAAAGATAGAGCATCCCCAATTTGGCAGGTAAAATTTTTTTGAGGCGCCTGTCTTGCAGCAAGCGGTTCGCTATATAAACGTGTATCCGATTGAAAAGCCACTCATCCCAGTAATGGTTGTGTGCTGGGCTTGAAACCCGCCACGTAAAAACGCGTACCAAAGAAAAGATCAAAATGGCCTTGGATAAGTGCCCCAGACGTTGACAACCCTCGCTCACGAAATAAGGACTATTATAGGAAAGGTGTCTCTATCTGACTGCTGGATGGTCCCGATAAATATAAGGCCGACGTCACTGCAACCTAGGAAATTCGAAGGACGGCGTGTGAGATCTATTATAGATACTATGAGACGGCGCACAAATTTGGTGTATGATTTGTGGCTGGACGGAGACTACGGCACCTGGTCTCCCGGTTCATAACAACACCTCCGACAGCGGAGAGAGACTGATGGACTTCGCCGCGGCACGGAACATGGTAGTTAGTAGTGCCAGACGCCACCATCGATACATCCACAAAGCCACTTGGGTGTCCCCTGATCAACGAACGTTGAACCAAATTGATCATGTTGTAGTAGACGGAGGATACGCTTCACGCGTTCTCGACGTGCGCTCTATCCAAGATGCCAACATCGCATGCACCTCTGTGCAATAGAAAAAGAGCGCGGTGAAAGTTCGACGTCGCAAAGCTGCAGTCACAATGGATAGCCGAAAAATTTAGCAATCAACTCTCAGTCCTGCTTAATCAAGCAATTCGTCATCGCTTGGACATAAATGAGCAGTTGGACTCCATCTCCCAATCACTCCATACCGCTGCGTAAGAGGTTGTAGCCTATTACCAACCTCGCAGAAACAACTGTTGAGACCAGCCACAAGGCGGCTTAAGAACAACAAGGCACTCGGAGCCGACGGTATTCTGGTTGAGCAGTTCAAAGACGGGGGCAAAGAGTTGGTGTGGTGCATGTACCAACTTTTAAGCAGAATTCGGTCTGACGAATACAAGTCCTCCCCGAACCAACTGATTTGACCTTATCAGTGTGGCTTCAGACCTAGTAAATCCACCATTGAGCAGATTTTCACAGCATGTCAAATACTTCAGAAGACTCTAGTTAAGACAATCGACACACACCATAGTTTTCTCGACTTTAAAGCTACTTTTGATGGTACAAAGTGAAGCTGCCTATGCTACGCCATGTATATAAATTTGTGAAATGCTTACATGAGAGAAACAAAGCGACTACCCCACTAATAAAAAATCAATATTTGATTTATATTATTTTAAATATTGATTCCGATTAAGAATATGTTCATAGAAATATATTTTTCTAGAGGAAATGCATAAGAAATCAAAACGATTTACACTTAAAAAGCGTTTTTAGTTTTCGTTTTAAATAAAATGCTATATACATTTTAAGTGTACTATACTTTTTTTAATTTTTTGAAAAAGTACTATAAATATTTTAAAAAACGATGGAAACCCTAAAATAGTTACCGAGCCATAAAAATTTGTGGGATTATCGAAAATTGTAAAGTTAATAAAATTTATCAAGATATCGATATTTATGGAACTATCATTATTTATGGTGTTAGCGAAATTTATCGAGTTATCGTAATACACTGAATTCCTAAAACTTATCGAGTTATCGATATTTATTGATATGCTGAAATTTGTCGATTTATCGAATTGAAGTTTTCGATATTTTCAAAATATATCGAGTTATGGAAATTTCGAGATTATAAAAGTTTATCAAGTTATCATTGCTTATCGAATTTTATCATGTTAACAGAGTGTAGCCAGTTATCGAGATTTGTCGAAAAGTATGGATCTAACCAAATTAACCGAGTTATCGAAATTTGAAGAGGTATGTAAATTTTATCGAGTTATCGCTATATATGTATAAATTTTTGAGTTGTCAAAATTTATGAAGCTGTTATCGAAATTTATCGAAAATTATCGAAATTAGTCGCGTTATCGAAATTTTCTGAGTTATCGGATTTTATTGTATTTGAAATTCATTGAATTATCTATATCTATGAAATTATCGGAATTTATCGACAAACTCGAATGTATCGGGTATATTCCAAGTCCTCCAAAAGCTTTCAAAGAAATAAAATATTGAAGCCAAGTAATTTTGTGCCTTACTATGTTAGATAGCCTCTCCAAGGATCTTAAAAAACTAGAGAAAACGATCGAATTTCGACAGTATCTGGCGCTAAAGCCCACTTTGAGACCATTTGATATTTAAATGTGGATTTTTTTTATGATTCCATTTCGACTCCCACACTTACAAAAAGTTTACGTTTAAAGCTTCCTTTGCCTTTGCTTATTTAATCTGTGCCCCCTTTCAAACAAAACACAAACAATGGCAAGCGGCAACAATTTCCACCTGCTGTTGCTCAATTTCAGTTCGAATGCAAAGAAAAACAAAAACAAAAAAAATAACAAAAAGCGCAAACTTTGAACCTCAGTAACCTCTATCGAAGCAATAGGTGAATAATGGCAAAAGCAAAAACAAATACAAACACAAAGAGAAACCAACAACAAGGCAAGCAAACAAACAAGCAGCCACAAACAATAATAATGAAGAACTCCAACTTCATACATCACCTAAGCTCAACAACTTCCTTTTCCGCACAGCGCCGACATGTACATAGACGCACACACCTACACTGAAGTCCAATTCATTTACACACACACACACATATGTGTAGCATTTATTCGTGCATTGTATCATTCATTTGTTGAGTTATAGTACATTGCTTGAAGTTTCTCTCGCCCACTACCACCCGCACTCGAAGCACCACCAAGTGCTTCTCTGCTTAACTCATATATCAGTTTTCGTAATGGCCGGTATGCAAGCCGATATTTGTCTTCGCCGTGCTGCGATTTACTTTGCTTTGCTTTGTCAGACGTGCAGCATTTTCGCTTTTTGTAAATGTCGAGTGACATTTGAGAAATGACAAAAGTCATTATCATGGTGAGTTGACAGGCGACATCGTCCTCATAGCCCTCCTCAACGACATCGTGCTCGTCAACTGCTTGCTGCGCGCCAACTCCCGCGGTGTGCCCCTAAGAGTCTCACCTGTACTCGTATTTGCGGCAACTCCACGGCATTGCGCAGCTCCTTTCAGTCACTAACTTGCCCTGCTGCACTTTAGAGCTTTGCGTCATTTAACTTTTTGCACCCGCTTGGATTTGTATTAAATATTGCTTCCTTTCTTTCTCGTCTTTTTCTAGCGCTGCAAACGTTTTAGTAATGGAATTTCATTGCGATTTTCACAATACTCGTACGCTGTTCACCCTTGGTTTTTCTTTTGCCACCACTTGACCCTCTAGCACCTATGTACATATGTAGTATGTATGTGTGTACTCCCACACATCTACACCGACATCCGCACATACTCACTTCAATCCTTTCCGGCTATTTGTGTTTTTCCGCTTTGCGCTATTTAACTCCAATGTTATTCTTCTACTTTGATTGCGCCTGTGTGTGTGTGTGCGTCCTTATGACTATGTGTTTGTTAACAAGTGGATATCCTTCATTCTGATTTATGCGTCAGCCCTTTTTTCTTGTGTTTTTTTTTTTTTGTAATTTTTCCCAACATTATATCCACACTTAAAGTTGCAACTTGAGGCTATTGTTGTTGCTGCAGTTTTTGTTTGTTATGACTTCTTTCTTTTCTGCATTCATGCATTTATTGTTTTTTTTTTACTCCATTCGGCCCTTCATTTATTCTCCTAGTTGTTGGCTTTATTCTGTTTACGTGTGCGCAATATTTTCGCTGCCTTCACGGTGTTGCATTTTTCCATAGTTTGTGCTGTCAGCCTCCTCTTTCCTTCATTGTCCACTCAAATTCATTGCCGCTGCAATGTTGTCTGGATTGCGTCGTCGTCGTCACAAGTGCAATTGTTAGGTGGCCATAAAGTGTCATTGGCTGTTGATGAAATGTTGCAGAAAGTTACCGCTATTGTTTCAGCGCACTCATGTATGCTCTTGTCATTTTTTATTGTTCCAAACTATGATGGTATACTGAGGTTTCATGAGTATCCACTAGACTGAGTCGCTTAGTACAAACTATAAGTCTCAAAGGGACTGCAGTTAGTGCTATTGATGTTTTATTCAGGTACTTCTCCACGGTAAAACGCGTTAGCTGAAAAAAGCCCTACCAAATCGTCGGTGACCTGGGCATCAGGAGATACCACATGGCATTTCTCCTTATTATCCCAAATAATCCTGAAGTTTATTTGTAAATATATTTTGTTATTTTTTTCAGGATTGGCCATTGGAATTATAAGATAAATATAAAACGGGCATCGATAAATGGCATAACAACACAGGTGTTTAAGGTGTCATGTTCAAAATTTTGGATGGAGAAAACGATCAATCGCCGAGGTATATCGGACTGCATTTCATGATACGAGGGCAGTCACATAGAATATTTATGTTCTGGGGTTTCCTCTACCAGCACACAAAACCTCCAGTTCGTCTCTA
>NW_023461197.1:23741-28090 GCF_013731165.1 Rhagoletis pomonella | reverse complement strand
TCCAGGTCTATGCTCGGCTTCATAATGAGACATGCAAATAAATTCCGGGATGTTTTCACTCTCAAGGGCTTGTATTTTTCATTTGTAAGATCCAGTCTTGAGTATTGCAGCATCATTTGAGATCCTTTCTATTCGGGTTCATCCTTAAGGATTGAGAAGATCCAAAAACGCTTTACTAGATATGCCATTCACTCCCTGCATTGGAATTGTAGCATGCCTGATTATAAGAGTAGGTGCCTTATGGTGGCATTGCCGCAGTGGCGGATCCAGCGGGGGGGGTTTTGGGGGTTAAACTACGTTTCAGTCAATGGCGGAGCCACGGGGGTGTTTTAATATGGCGCATATGTATGTATAATGTAGCGTATATGTATTAAAACACCCCCCGTGGGTCCGCCACTGACTGACACGTAGTTTAACCCCCAAACCCCCCCGCTGGATCCGCCACTGCATTGCCGACATTAGAAATGCGTAGACAAATTTCCTCGATAATGTTTATTAGGGACATAGTCACGAGTCATATCAATTGCCACTTCTTGCTTGAGCTTATTCATTTCAATTGTCCTGCTCGGGATCACAGATTCAGCGACATGTTCTATTTACCTTATTGCAAGACCAACTTCATGCTTAATGAGCCGATTACACGTTGTCTGACGCAGACTAACCAGGTTTGTTAAAATTTAGATGTATTCTCAAATTCTCCATTTACCATTTTACTTATAATTTTCCCCTTTTAAGTGCTTTTTTTAAATTTCTTCACACATTTACATATTTTGAAATTCAGTCGCAGCACTACACACCTTCGGCAAAAAAATTCTAAAAAACTGCGTAAGTACTAGGTACTCATGATTCAATAATACAAGGTTCGATAAACTGACAGTTGTCTCTCTCTCACTCCTCCCTTAGCAGTGGCACCGTGTTGCTTCTTTGCAAATTTACTTGGAAAAAGTGTAGCTTTGGTGTGAAAAAGAAATATAAGCTTTTGTGCAATATGTTTATTTGTATATGCATATGAAACACATATAACTGATGAAAACATAAATTGCTTTTAACTGGATGGTAACACTGCAACGTTGTTGACGTGTTTGTAATCGCTCTGCGGAAAATTTTTAAAAAACAGCCGAATTGTTGGGATTTTTACCAGCGTTAGAGCCAGTGACTTAAATAGCGAAGTGCTAATAAACTGTGCTATTTGCAAGCACAAAAATTTGTTTCATTTTGATTAAACAAACAAATAAATATAGCTAGAGACATAAAAGTGCAGTGAGGTGACAAAAACAATAAGGCGCGAAAATGGATAAATGCCATAAGTGCAAGAATCCAATTCGCGGTGACAGCGGAATCCGCTGTGATGGTGTGTGTGGTAAAGTGTGGCACTGGGCAAAAAAATGCTCTGAATTGGATGAGTACAGTGCGAATGTACTCAAAGAAAACAACTTTGTGCGCTTTATGTGTAACCAATGTCACACATACATGCATAACATCGATGAGGTGCTCCGAAATATGAACTTAACAATAGAGAAAAATAGTCAAAAGATCCAAGAGTGTAATGATGACTTCCAGGAGTCGCAGAAAATGCAAGTGAAAGAGCTTAATCTTCTCTTGCAATCAATAGAGAAAAAATTTGGGGAACGCATTGATGCAATGCAAAGAGTACAAAAAACCTGTGAGGCGAGTATTCTCGAAGTGAACCAAATTAAGTCAATAGCTGACGGCGTAAAAAAGCAAAGCCATGATCTTTGCGAAGCCATAGTGCGCAATGAAAATGAGAACAAAAAAATTTGTGAAGAGATAAAGAAATCGATGACTGCTGACGCGTTAGCAGGTCAGCGGGCGAAAGCCACTTACGCGGATCTCTTTAAAGGTAATACTGCGAAAGATAATAGGCCGCCGAAAGTAAATAAAGAGAAGCCATTAGTTCTACAACCAAAAGAGAAGCAGGAAGTGGGAAAAACAAAAGAAGATTTGAACAAAAATGTTGACCCCTCGGGCTTGAAAATTAATAGTGTACAGGGGAGGAAAAGTGGGGCTGTAGTAATACAAACAGAAAATGAGGCTGAGTGTGAAAAAATCAAAAAGGCAATAGAGAATAAAATGAGTGATAGATATGAAATAAAAATCCCAAACGTAGCCAAGCCAAGGTTCATGGTATATAGAATGAGCTTTAAACATGAGAATGAGCAGCTCAGGGATATGATAAAAAAACAGAATGAATGCTTCAAAAATGGTAATTTCAAAATTTTGAAATGTTTTGAAACAAAAAGAGGAAATGCAAAACATTATAATGCGTTAGTAGAAACAGATGTAGATGCGTTTGCATCCGTGCTGGCAAGCGAAAAAATAAACATAGGTTGAGAAAAATGTAGAGTCAAAGATGGAATGGATGTTACTTTCTGTTTCAAATGCAAGGGATTTAACCACATAGCTGCGAAATGTAAAGCCAATGAGGTATGTTTCAAGTGCCTAGATAACCACAAAACTGTGGAATGTTCTAAGGAAACACTAAACAAATGCATAAACTGCATTCGTGCTAATAAAAAATTTAACTTAGGGCTTGATGAAAATCATATGACATTTAACCGACAGTGTCCTGTATACCAGAAAAAGCTCGAGCATAAAAGAAATACTGTAAATTACTAACAATTACAGCAAGTTTGTGGGGACCCTAGCGTTGAGTTTACGTCTCACCCAGGTGTAAAGAAAGCGCTACCCAAATATTTGCAATGCGTATATCTCAATATACAGAGTTTAGTGGCTAATAAAGTTGAGCTAGAAATACTTATAGATTTTACCGACCCGGATCTACTTTTATGTTCCGAAACATGCCTAACTGATGACATAGAGGATACGGAAATAATGTTCCCGGCGTATCAGATGATACGCTGCGACTCACACAGTAGACACACAGGGGGAGTGATAATACTCGTTCGAAACACGCTCGGTTTTAAAACAATAACTAACAAGGCTTTAGACAAAAATGTTTGGTGTATAGTTATTCAACTCACACACTGTGATACCAGGTGGCAGCTCGGGGTGGTTTATCACTCCCCAAGCTCAAGTGATGCGGAATTTGTTACATATATGGAGGATATCATAGCAGAAATCTCAGAAAATTCTGTGAACACTGTTGTCATTGGCGATTTTAACATAAACATGAACGTAGTATCAACCTACAGCAGAAAACTCAATGATGTTTTCTTGCAACAAGCCATGCAACAGCTGATAAATTTTAATACGAGGGTGACGGAACATTCGGAAACACGTATTGACTTGTTGTATTCCAATGATAACCGAGTTATATGCCAAAAGGTCGAGGATCATAGAATATCTGACCACGAAACAATAATGTTTCGACTAAATGTCAATAAACTTAACCCACTTGCTAAGGGGGCAGAAGTAATATCCTGGGAGAGATATAACCCTGAGAACTTAACAAGTTTACTAAGGCAGTGCGATTTCTCAAACTTAAATTTTTTCGATGCTGACGGTATGGTGGAGTATATTACTCACTGCATTATGTGGGCCATGAGGCAGTTGACTTACTCAAAAATAACTCGCATTAGGCAGAGGAACAAATGGTATGATAGGCAATTGACAGAGATGAACAAGTATAAATCTAAATCCCATGAGAAAGCAGTGTTGTCAGGGTACTGGGGTGAATATAATTTAGTGAGAAGCAGATATAAGAAAATGGTAAGGTGTAAAAAAATTAAATACTTAGAGCATAAGGTGGAAATAAATAAGGTTGACAGCCGACTCATGTGGAAATACTTAAAGGAGGTAGTCAATAACACGGAGGTCAAAGAAAATATTGGAGAAGTGATAATAAATAACACCAACTACGTAGACAGCTTTGAAATTGCGGAAAACCTAAATAATTTTTTCGTGGACAGCATTTTGGAAATACATACCAAAATAGAGTGTGTAAACTATGATTCTTTCGAGCAACGAGCTCCCACAAGTACGCTAAAATTTGAAGAGGTCTCAACGGAAGACATTCTTCAAATTGCCAAAAAATTTAAGCGGAAAATTGGGGGATACAACCTACTTTCTGAAGGTGTTATTAAGGACTCTGCTGATTATATGGGATATTTCTATGCCCTACTTATAAATAAGAGTCTCCAGACAGGATCAGTACCGGAAGAATGGAAAATTTCATCAATAGTGCCCGTCAAGAAAGTTAGAAAAACGGTTAAAGCTGAGGAGCTTAGACCCATCAATACTCTCCCTAGCTTGGAAAAAATGCTAGAAACCGTTGTGAAAAACCAGCTACAGTACTATGTGGAATCCAATAAAATACTCATCAAAGAACAATCTGGATTCAGAGCTAAACATTCCTGTGAGACTGCGCT
>NW_023461197.1:0-18741 GCF_013731165.1 Rhagoletis pomonella | reverse complement strand
CCGCGCACAACTGCTCTCTCTAAAGGCGGCGGTGTACTTGTTGCTGTTCGTTCGAGTCTACCCAGTAGGCAAATAACCCTGTCCTCTGTAATGAGTTCAGACCAGAGCCAGTTCGATATTGATCAAATTATTGTTAAAATCGTTATAGATAAATCGCATGAATTACACAGGTTTACAACAAAAAAAAAAAATGTATGCATATTAAACCAAGCCTGTATATCCCGATGTTATTCGACACGCTGACTGCGAATCCGAAGTCCGTTAGTCTCCATCACGTCAGGTTCGTGGTCAGTTGAAGGTCAAGTAGGGAAAAATTCATTGAATAAATCTAAAAATTCAATAAAACTCCTCGGAATTTGACCTTGTCATGACCTCTAGATGACCTAGGATCAAGGGACCCCCATACTCAGTTTCAGCGACAACAAAAACAAAAATTTTTATTTTTATTTTTATTGAATAAATTTTTTGTCCTATTTGACCTTCAAATACTGGCAGAGAATGTTGATGCTGATAATCGTCAATTTGCAAACGATATATGTGGCTTAAATTGGCGATTTTGCAAGGGTGGCATGAAGTGGGTGCTGCTTTACCGGAGGCATTATGTCTAATCCTAATCCTTCATTATACCTATTCATTAGTCGGGGAGTAAGTCGGACATACAAAATTGTCGTCCAATCTGCAAAATTTCAAGTATACCTAAACTTTTCGAAAAACTTGTCCATGATAGGATTGTTTTCCATATTTCTGGCCTCATATCGCCTTATCAGCACGGCTTCATTAAGGGAAGGTCCACTTCTTCAAACTTGGCCTTATTTTAAAATTTTATTTTATTTACGCCAACAATGCGATGTCATTTTCACCGCTTTCTTGAAATCCTTTGATAAGGTTAGTCATAAAATACTACTTAAAAAGCTGGAATCAATTGGACTTCATGCTAGCATAACACTAAGGCCCCTATTACGAGTGTCAACTGGCAGTAGAAAAGAAATTTGTCGATCGAGTCGATCCTCTTTTATTTTGCTATTGTGTAACTTGATCGATAAAAATTTGTACTATTGTGAATGGTTGACTGAATTGCAGAGAACGTATATTTATAGAGAAGGACCAAGAACGAATCAGCGTGGAAACTGTCAAATACCAACAAAACTGGCGAAGCGCATTTTAAGAGCGGCCAGCCAGAGACAATCGAATTTTAACAGAGCCCAGCCAGAGGCAAAGTAAATTTAACAGAAATTGTCTCATCAACGCAAATGCATATTTTTCTTGTTAGAAATGAAATGCTGATGGCTTTTTACGTTTTTACAACGCTTTTATTGTTCTTTAAATTGGTTAATTATTTAAAATAAATGCATGCATAGGTCGAAATGTGTAATATGTACATATTGTGTACATGCATATGTATGCGAGAGATACAATTTTGTGAATCTAAAATGTGAAAGTTATGCAAATATGTAGTATGCAATTGGCAAATTCGCTGGTGATTTGCCGTCGGCATTTGGGTTGAAAAAATCGACTTTTACTTTTTTACCGATTCATATGGTAGATGCTACGCTATTTTCAACGCAACAAACCGCAGTTTTCTAGCTGCCTTAGTTTTTCCCCAAATTCACTTTAAAGATGGACACGTTGACCAAAAAACGCAAATGCGCACTGTTTGGTGATTTGGTGTCGGCATTAAAAGCGAAGCAAATCGGTTTTTATATATTTAACGATTCTAATGGTAATTTATAGACACGATATTTTCAATGCAACAAACTGCAGTTTTCTAGCTGCCTTAGTTTTCTCACAAATCCACTTCAAAGATGGATACATTGACAAAAAACGTACAAATACATTGATTGCACTGCACGTGTTAATATCAAAGTTGTTTTTGTCGAAAAGTTATTTATATTGAGGAAAACTGTGCATTATCATTTTTCACTGCTATACTCGTATTATATGTAAATAATGGGGCATATGCATAGTTAAAATAAAGCCGACACTAAAGTTAGTTACAGCTTTTTCATATCACTTTCAGTGGACTAGGCATCTGTGAAAAAAAAAGATGCATCTAACTTTCTTATTTGGGACTGACAAACTTAAACTTAGAGTAGACTTTATTTCATATACGAATAGGTATGCCCCAATAGTTTTGGAGTCCAATGAAAATGCATACGTATGTACATACGTACTCCATTAACTGATAGCGTTTTTACATGCATACATATATGATGTATGTATGTGCATATTACTGCCAAAATACTACGCACATACACACAAATGTACATATTTACAACTCATTGCACATAATTACACGCATACTCAAATACAACAATAACTATTTCTTTCATAATCGCATGCACGAATGTATTTCTCAAGGCCAAGTAAATTCATTCATAAAAATAACCGCAGCACATCACCCCGCAAATTCATCACCATCAAGCTCAACTTTTTCAATCCGACACGAAAATTCTAAAATCTTAAAATGAAGAAATCTCGGCCAGCCAAGTGAAAAGTGGCAACTATTTCTCTATATCCAGTAAAATAAGTTATCTCGAATTTTGGAAATTTTTGGTAATAGTTGGCAAAACACTCTATTTCTATGTTACATATCAATATTTCAATCATTAACTAGTTTTTGAGATGTAATTTTAATAAACATTAAATAAAAGTGTACGTTTTCTGCAGGAAAATAGATAATTTTTTTTTTTTAATAAAATCAAAACTTCTAAAATCACAAAAATATGTGTTTTTATCGGAAGTTCACAGATGTAACGTGGCAACTTAGCTCGTTTTCATATTTTTCGGTCCGAAATTGTAAAATTTTTATCCATGCCGCGCCACAATTTTTGTACAGGTGGGTCAATGTGCCTTGAACAAATTTTATATATATACAAAAAAAATATTTTATTTATTTTTTAATATTAAAATTTTCTATACTTCAAAGCCTTTATAAAAATATATTTACATATATGCACGGACGATTTTTAATATTTTTCAACCGTAAGCAAATCTTCAGTACCATAAAAGTTTCAAACACATCAAAGTCCAAGCAATGCAATGTCCAAGCTAGTGGTACTCCACTGTACATGTGTATATGAAAGTATGCATGTATGCGTGTAAAAAGTGCCAATTCCAGTTAGTGTTTGACCCATTTTAGCGGACATAGTTTTTTTGGTTTCAGCTGGTTCCAACTGTTAATGAAGCACAATTTTTATGGTTAATCTTGATGAAAGTTTCATGTATCGTCGAGAACATGGTTACATGCAGAATTTTAAATTAATTAATATTATTCTCCATACAAAATTTACAAGTATTGCCCTATTAAATGCAAAGTTATGCGAAAATCAAAATATTTCGTAAACGTAGGGTTAATGGTTTCGCGCACGTGCCAATCTGGTGCCGATTCGCAGAAATTGAATAATTCCTGTAGATGGAAGCGGTATGTACATATGTACATTTATAAATGCATACATACTTCATACTACATTTTCATTTGTTTGTCTTTTTGGTTGCATGAAAAATTTGGTAGCGGAAATAGGTAATATCAATGAAATGCAGTTTACAAATATGTGCTTTATAAATTTAGGTTTATTAATTAATTAGATATGTAAATGACAATGTGGGGGACAAATATACACATGAGTAGCGAAGGTGCCACCCATCGAATGGCAACTTCTTACACGACTTTATTAGAAAAGATTTGAAAACTGCATTATTTCCATAAATATAGAAAATATTGAAAAATTTCTCAAATAGTTTCGTCTTAGATAAGCGAGATTTTTACAAATTGTTGGGAAAATCCGACGTTTACAGATTTTTAGTATTTAAAAAAAAAAGTTCCCAAGTCGAAAATAATTAAAAACTTAATTATTTCCATAAATATCGGAAATACAAAAGAAAATCATACAGACTTTCGTCTTAGCTTAGGGAGATCTCTACAAAAAAATGGAAAATAATTCTTTTCACAGTTTTGTTTTTTTATTCAAAAAATTTCTAAGTCCAAAAGGTTCAAAAACTTCGTTATTTCCATAAATATCGAAAATTTGGAAAAAATTCTCAAATAGTTTCGGCCTAGTTTAGCGAGAGACCTTAAAAAAAATCTAAAATGATTTTTTTTTTTTATCCAATACCAATACAGTTTTTTACTTGAAAATATCACACAAATTGGAAAATGTTATATAATATTATCGATTTATTTTAACGTTATTTGTACAAATCACCGAAAAGAAATTGTTTTCCCTACAAATCTATTTACAAAAAAGGCTTACACCAAAAAAGTTTTAAAGTTGAAAATCTAACAAAATATCACAAAAATTGAAAAAATTCTATATAACATTTTCGATTTATTTTCACGATATTTGTAGAAATAACCGGAAAAGAGGATTTTTTTTGGCAAAAAATGTTTTCACAAAAAATGCAAACACTTATGAGAGTTTTCTATTTGCAATCATTAAAAAAATATCACAAAAATCGGAAAATGTTATATAATATTTTCGATTTAATTGCATGTTACTTGTACAAATCAGCGAAAAAATTTAATTTTCTTACTAAAATAATTATTTTCACAAAAAATCTAACACTTTCCAAAGTATCACAAATTCCTCAATATTCATATTTAATTAACAGTCCAAACGATCTCGTGAGATTTAGCTCTGTTAATATTCTTCTTTTCTGCTTTGTATTTTGCTTTCGCTGTTAAGTATTCCAAATATTTGTCGCTCTTAAAATGCGTTTCGCCAGTTTAGTTGGCTCGAAAAATGTGGCATTCACAGCTCTTGGACCTTCTCTATAAATATACGGTCTCTGTGAATTGTAAACAGCTGTTTGTTTGTTTACATTTGTTTCTTTAGTATTTCATTTACATCATTTTTAAAATAATTGCTTTTATTATAAAATTTAAAAAATGTACACAGTTGAAATATTGTTTAGGGATGAGGAAGACGATGTGGAAGCTAATAGATTAGTAGAGTTGGCTAAAGCAAGGAGGGAATTGCGAGATTCGTCGGATCCCTTGGGGTTGGAAGATGAAGTGGAGGTATATATGTGAATTTTATGAATGTTGCGTTCCCAATTTTGATGTTGGTTCTGCGCAAAAACGCTGTGGATGGCGTAACCGGAGTTATATGCACAAGAAATATTGTATATCCTTCTATCTCCCCTACTCTTTCCGAAAATTCTTTTGCCTATGTCCTCATTCTCCCACATCAGCTCGACCAACCGCACAAGTTGCATTTTGTTGCTTACAATTTTTGATCCGTAATTCAGACACATACATATATAAGTATATTTCACAATTTTTTACAACTTATAGATCAATTGAATTAATTTTTATCCATTATAGTACCACATTCTTATGTAAATTTTATAAACGCAAACTCCAACGACTAAAAAACAGCAATAGAAGCGAACTAATGACCGACTAAGCGACATTCACAATAGCATCGATAATCGACAATCGCTTAATAGTCGTTTATCTACTGCCAGTCGACATTCGCGATAGGGGTGTAAATCAGATGCGATTAAAGCCACTTCTGGTGTACCACAAGGCAGCCACCTGAGACCGTTACTTTTCTTGATCTTTGTCAATGATATTCCCGACGTTTTCTTAACATCCCGTTGTCTAATGTACGCAGATGACTTGAAGATATACAGTCGCATAGAAAACAAGTCCGACTTCATTAAACTTCAAGATGACTTACTCAGATTGCAAATGTGGTGTGTTGCTAACTGTTTACCTCTCAACGTTGGTAAAAACCAGTATATGTCCTTCAGTAGATTTAAAGTTACAACTGACTATCGTTATAGGTTGCGCGCTGCCACTCTCACAAAAATTTATGAAAAGAAAGATCTGGAGGTCATCTTTTCTTCGAAAATGGCCTTTTCTAAACATATAGATTTTATGATTACCAAGTCCAGGTCTATGCTCGGCTTCATAATGAGACATGCAAATAAATTCCGGGATGTTTTCACTCTCAAGGGCTTGTATTTTTCATTTGTAAGATCCAGTCTTGAGTATTGCAGCATCATTTGGGATCCTTTCTATTCGGGTTCATCCTTAAGGATTGAGAAGATCCAAAAATGCTTTACTAGATATGCCATTCACTCCCTGCATTGGAATTGTAGCATGCCTAATTATAAGAGTAGGTGCCTTATGGTGGCATTGCCGCAGTGGCGGATCCAGCGGGGGGGGTTTTGGGGGTTAAACTACGTTTCAGTCAATGGCGGAGCCACGGGGGTGTTTTAATATGGCGCATATGTATGTATAATGTAGCGTATATGTATTAAAACACCCCCCGTGGGTCCGCCACTGACTGACACGTAGTTTAACCCCCAAACCCCCCGCTGGATCCGCCACTGCATTGCCGACATTAGAAATGCGTAGACAAATTTCCTCGATAATGTTTATTAGGGACATAGTCACGAGTCATATCAATTGCCACTTCTTGCTTGAGCTTATTCATTTCAATTGTCCTGCTCGGGATCACAGATTCAGCGACATGTTCTATTTACCTTATTGCAAGACCAACTTCATGCTTAATGAGCCGATTACACGTTGTCTGACGCAGACTAACCAGGTTTGTTAAAATTTAGATGTATTCTCAAATTCTCCATTTACCATTTTACTTATAATTTTCCCCTTTTAAGTGCTTTTTTTAAATTTCTTCACACATTTACATATTTTGAAATTCAGTCGCAGCACTACACACCTTCGGCAAAAAAATTCTAAAAAACGGCGTAAGTACTAGGTACTCATGATTCAATAATACAAGGTTCGATAAACTGACAGTTGTCTCTCTCTCACCCCTCCCTTAGCAGTGGCACCGTGTTGCTTCTTTGCAAATTTACTTGGAAAAAGTGTAGCTTTGGTGTGAAAAAGAAATATAAGCTTTTGTGCAATATGTTTATTTGTATATGCATATGAAACACATATAACTGATGAAAACATAAATTGCTTTTAACTGGATGGTAACACTGCAACGTTGTTGACGTGTTTGTAATCGCTCTGCGGAAAATTTTTAAAAAACAGCCGAATTGTTGGGATTTTTACCAGCGTTAGAGCCAGTGACTTAAATAGCGAAGTGCTAATAAACTGTGCTATTTGCAAGCACAAAAATTTGTTTCATTTTGATTAAACAAACAAATAAATATAGCTGGAGACATAAAAGTGCAGTGAGGTGACAAAAACAATAAGGCGCGAAAATGGATAAATGCCATAAGTGCAAGAATCCAATTCGCGGTGACAGCGGAATCCGCTGTGATGGTGTGTGTGGTAAAGTGTGGCACTGGGCAAAAAAATGCTCTGAATTGGATGAGTACAGTGCGAATGTACTCAAAGAAAACAACTTTGTGCGCTTTATGTGTAACCAATGTCACACATACATGCATAACATCGATGAGGTGCTCCGAAATATGAACTTAACAATAGAGAAAAATAGTCAAAAGATCCAAGAGTGTAATGATGACTTCCAGGAGTCGCAGAAAATGCAAGTGAAAGAGCTTAATCTTCTCTTGCAATCAATAGAGAAAAAATTTGGGGAACGCATTGATGCAATGCAAAGAGTACAAAAAACCTGTGAGGCGAGTATTCTCGAAGTGAACCAAATTAAGTCAATAGCTGACGGCGTAAAAAAGCAAAGCCATGATCTTTGCGAAGCCATAGTGCGCAATGAAAATGAGAACAAAAAAATTTGTGAAGAGATAAAGAAATCGATGACTGCTGACGCGTTAGCAGGTCAGCGGGCGAAAGCCACTTACGCGGATCTCTTTAAAGGTAATACTGCGAAAGATAATAGGCCGCCGAAAGTAAATAAAGAGAAGCCATTAGTTCTACAACCAAAAGAGAAGCAGGAAGTGGGAAAAACAAAAGAAGATTTGAACAAAAATGTTGACCCCTCGGGCTTGAAAATTAATAGTGTACAGGGGAGGAAAAGTGGGGCTGTAGTAATACAAACAGAAAATGAGGCTGAGCGTGAAAAAAAATCAAAAAGGCAATAGAGAATAAAATGAGTGATAGATATGAAATAAAAATCCCAAACGTAGCCAAGCCAAGGTTCATGGTATATAGAATGAGCTTTAAACATGAGAATGAGCAGCTCAGGGATATGATAAAAAAACAGAATGAATGCTTCAAAAATGGTAATTTCAAAATTTTGAAATGTTTTGAAACAAAAAGAGGAAATGCAAAACATTATAATGCGTTAGTAGAAACAGATGTAGATGCGTTTGCATCCGTGCTGGCAAGCGAAAAAATAAACATAGGTTGAGAAAAATGTAGAGTCAAAGATGGAATGGATGTTACTTTCTGTTTCAAATGCAAGGGATTTAACCACATAGCTGCGAAATGTAAAGCCAATGAGGTATGTTTCAAGTGCCTAGATAACCACAAAACTGTGGAATGTTCTAAGGAAACATTAAACAAATGCATAAACTGCATTCGTGCTAATAAAAAATTTAACTTACGGCTTGATGAAAATCATATGACATTTAACCGACAGTGTCCTGTATACCAGAAAAGCTCGAGCATAAAAGAAATACTGTAAATTACTAACAATTACAGCAAGTTTGTGGGGACCCTAGCGTTGAGTTTACGTCTCACCCAGGTGTAAAGAAAGCGCTACCCAAATATTTGCAATGCGTATATCTCAATATACAGAGTTTAGTGGCTAATAAAGTTGAGCTAGAAATACTTATAGATTTTACCGACCCGGATCTACTTTTATGTTCCGAAACATGCCTAACTGATGACATAGAGGATACGGAAATAATGTTCCCGGCGTATCAGATGATACGCTGCGACTCACACAGTAGACACACAGGGGGAGTGATAATACTCGTTCGAAACACGCTCGGTTTTAAAACAATAACTAACAAGGCTTTAGACAAAAATGTTTGGTGTATAGTTATTCAACTCACACACTGTGATACCAGGTGGCAGCTCGGGGTGGTTTATCACTCCCCAAGCTCAAGTGATGCGGAATTTGTTACATATATGGAGGATATCCTAGCAGAAATCTCAGAAAATTCTGTGAACACTGTTGTCATTGGCGATTTTAACATAAACATGAACGTAGTATCAACCTACAGCAGAAAACTCAATGATGTTTTCTTGCAACAAGCCATGCAACAGCTGATAAATTTTAATACGAGGGTGACGGAACATTCGGAAACACGTATTGACTTGTTGTATTCCAATGATAACCGAGTTATATGCCAAAAGGTCGAGGATCATAGAATATCTGACCACGAAACAATAATGTTTCGACTAAATGTCAATAAACTTAACCCACTTGCTAAGGGGGGCAGAAGTAATATCCTGGGAGAGATATAACCCTGAGAACTTAACAAGTTTACTAAGGCAGTGCGATTTCTCAAACTTAAATTTTTTCGATGCTGACGGTATGGTGGAGTATATTACTCACTGCATTATGTGGGCCATGAGGCAGTTGACTTACTCAAAAATAACTCGCATTAGGCAGAGGAACAAATGGTATGATAGGCAATTGACAGAGATGAACAAGTATAAATCTAAATCCCATGAGAAAGCAGTGTTGTCAGGGTACTGGGGTGAATATAATTTAGTGAGAAGCAGATATAAGAAAATGGTAAGGTGTAAAAAAATTAAATACTTAGAGCATAAGGTGGAAATAAATAAGGTTGACAGCCGACTCATGTGGAAATACTTAAAGGAGGTAGTCAATAACACGGAGGTCAAAGAAAATATTGGAGAAGTGATAATAAATAACACCAACTACGTAGACAGCTTTGAAATTGCGGAAAACCTAAATAATTTTTTCGTGGACAGCATTTTGGAAATACATACCAAAATAGAGTGTGTAAACTATGATTCTTTCGAGCAACGAGCTCCCACAAGTACGCTAAAATTTGAAGAGGTCTCAACGGAAGACATTCTTCAAATTGCCAAAAAATTTAAGCGGAAAATTGGGGGAAACAACCTACTTTCTGAAGGTGTTATTAAGGACTCTGCTGATTATATGGGATATTTCTATGCCATACTTATAAATAAGAGTCTCCAGACAGGATCAGTACCGGAAGAATGGAAAATTTCATCAATAGTGCCCGTCAAGAAAGTTAGAAAACCGGTTAAAGCTGAGGAGCTTAGACCCATCAATACTCTCCCTAGCTTGGAAAAAATGCTAGAAACCGTTGTGAAAAACCAGCTACAGTACTATGTGGAATCCAATAAAATACTCATCAAAGAACAATCTGGATTCAGAGCTAAACATTCCTGTGAGACTGCGCTGAATCTGGTGCTTTCTCAATGGAAAGAAGATCTGAACAGACACCTTAATGTAGTGGCAGTGTTTATTGATCTTAAAAGAGCATTTGAAACCGTTGATAGGGTCCGAATGTTGGATAAACTAAAATACATTGGTATAAAAAACACTGAGCTTGACTGGTTTAGAAGCTTTCTGTGTAATCGTAGGCAACAAACAATAGTTAATTCAAAGAGGTCTAGTAAGATAGCCGTAGACATCGGATTGCCACAGGGCTCAGTTTTGGCACCCCTACTCTTTAATATATATATAAACGATATTAAAAGTTCTCTCAAACATTGTAAAATAAAACTCTTTGCGGATGATGCCTTGTTAACGATCAGTGATAGGGAACTACCAAATGCGATTGTCAAAATGCAAGAAGATCTTAATTCTTTGTATCAATGGCTGTGTTCAAATAAACTCAAACTGAATGTGAAAAAGACTAACTTTATGGTATTTTCCAGAGCGGCAAATGCTGACTCCATAAGCCGTGAATTAAAAATCAAAGATGAAAATATCGAAGAGGTGAAAATTGTCAAGTACCTAGGAATATACATAGACAACAAACTAAAGTTTGATGAGCACGTTGAGTATACAGTCAACAAGATTGCTAAAAAAATTGGCCTTATAAAGAGATCGTGTAAGTACTTGGGAAGAAGATATAAAACGTTGGTGTACAGGTCAATAGTAGAACCGCACTTTATATACTGCCCCACGATTTTCTTCCGAGCGGGGGACTCCCATGTAGATAAGCTGCAAAAAATGCAAAACCGAGCGATGAGATTCATCCTCAACAAACCGTATGACACACCAACAAGATGTATGCTTGAAACCTTGAGTTGGTTAAGCGTGAAGCAACAAGTTTTTTACCACGCTATGAAATTTGTGTACAATATTAAGAAGGGCAACCTGCCGGATTATCTTAGCGATAATCTCCGATATATAAATGAGACGCATACATATTTGTTGAGAGAGAATAACAGCTTCAGACTCCCGAAGTATAGAACAGAAGTGGACAAAAAAAATATTTTCTATAAAGGCTTAAAGTGCTTCAATGAATTACCAGAGGCTATAAAAAATTGTGATACTATCACTCTTTTCAAGCGGCTGCTATTTGACTATTGTAGAACGCAGCCTACAAGATAGTGATGTATCAACAATAGCGTGGATTGGAAACTAGGCCTTTCCAACCACCAAGATATCGAGACTAGGCGGATCGGAAACTCGGCCTTTCCGACTACCTAGACCCTTAGATAATAAACAATAAACGAGCGGATTGGAAACTAGGCCTTTCCAACCGTTAACCGTCACGAAAGCGCGACTGGGTGGATCGGAAACTCGGCCTTTCTGACCACCCAGGAGATATCAATAAATGGAGTAACCCAAAAAGAATAGCGCGGATTGGAAACTCGGCCTTTCCAACCGTCTACATAACTTCCAGGAAATTGCATGCGTGTATAATGACATAAAATAATTGCAGTGATAAAGAAATAATATTATTTAAAAATTTCTGTAGAGCATTTTGTATTTTGTATTTAATATTTAATATTTATATTTTAAATCTAAAATCTAATTATAAGAATGTTAAATCTTTGTTGCAATATAAGTCTAACAGACTGTAAAAAATAAATAAATAAATAAATAAATACATAAATCTGATAGTAGTTTTATTTTAATTTTGAGTCCTCTTGCAGTTTTTATACAGCTAAATGGCACATAAATTACGTAACTCACGTAGATATATTAATATTTCGTTCAATATTTCGTTTAAAATGCCAGATTTCCTGCAAACACATTAGAATTTACAAAAGGAATTTCAATACTAATTGCCTACTTTGCGTGCTTTTCTACTACCATTTTGGCAACAAGGGATTTCATTCTTCCCTTTCTCTGTCCTTCGTAAATGCAACCTTTTGTAAGGGAGTGTCAAACCGCGGCTGTCAATAATTATCTAACCTTGATTAAATTTGGTGTGTAAACATATGCGAACGGCAAAGCATAAAAGTACGTTTATATATAAATATAATCTCAATCAAAGCTCGTTAGCTGTCAAGTTGGTTGTGCTTGTTATTCACACAACTCGAGGAAAAGTTAAACTTCTTCTCCGTGCCACCGTGGTCACTTTTTTCTGCAACACATATTATGCCACATAAATATATTTTAACTGAATATTTTATTAAAAATACCTTTACACACCTATTTTCCTTACTAGCGTCAATTTTTGTTTACTTTAACATTTGACATTCCTCCTCTTCTTCGCAAGTATAATCGATAAAACTAGGTTGGACACCAAAAAGTTATCGGTTTAATCTGAGATATTTTAAATTATAATTTTGCATGGCTAATCTCTTTTTATAATAACAGATTAGAGAGTTAAGCTCGAAAATTAGGATAATCTTTTTATATGTAAAGCTATTCTTAGGCGATTCAGTTACATACATACAAATGCAGGCTAGATTAGAAGTTAAGCATTAATTTCACTTATTTTCATTCATTTTGTTGATTTAATTTTTTTATTCATTTTCATTTTTAATTCTTTTAATACATAAAATTATCGGTACACTTTGTTGATGTTTATGCAGCTATTTCGGAGATCACCACATCTCCTCATCAGACTTCTTTTTTCTAGACTTCAGCAGGGATCGAACCTGCGTAATCGATGTGCAAAGTCAGAAGCGTTAACCACTAAGCTATGTACACCCCGTAAACTCTTGTTGCTAATTCATTTTCCTTATTCAACCACCCTGCAAAAATCGCGACTGCTCCATGCATGCGTGTAAAGAGTACTCCCTAAGGACCAAAGAGTACTCCAAAATTAATCACAATTCATATAAAAAATATGGTCCAATTAACATTGCGATGTCCTAGGGCAGGACCATATACTCCATCCCTGCATTACATCAGAGTAGCACAAAACTACTCCAACATATTAACAATGGGCATTGTTGTTATATTTTTTCGTTTGTACACTCTTTTGTTCTTCACTTCTCAAATGCTTTTTCGAAATTAATAAAAACCAAGACAAAAATTAAAAATTACATGTTGCCTCTGACGGTATTCGAACCCGAACATGCTGGGAGCTAAGAACTAACAGCGAGCATCTCTACACGTTCAGCTACAGCCAGACATGCAAATGTGCTTTCAAATGCTCAACTTCAATCACGTTTCGTTAAAACACGAGCAGTGATCGGATAACAAACAATAAGCTGGCGCAGAGACACGAGTTGGTCCGCTACAGCATGACAGAGGAACACTTTTGTAAGTACTCCAATTTACCACAAATAGAGTACATGGTCCAACGATTTTTGCAGGGCAACTACTATCAAGTACAGCTGATTCGAGGTGCTAGTAACGTTCTAAGGCCCTCCAAATCGTTTGACGACCAACGCGATCTGAACATTTTGCTGTTAACTTCCGGAAAATTGTGATGAAAACCAACAATATTCGAACCATTGAGCTCCCGTGGCCTCAACCCAATGGAAAATGTGTGGAGAATACTGGCAGAGAAAGTTGATGCTGATAATCGCCAATTTGCAAACGTTATATGGCTTAAATTGGCGATTTTGCAAGATTGGCATGAACTGGGTGCTGCTTTACCGAACACATTATGTCTAAGTATGAGAAATATATTTCAGTTAATTAAAGTCAATGTAGCACAAATAGAGTATTAGAAGGACATATTTGCACGTTTTACTCATTTTACTGGAGTTTTTTGGATTTATAGTTTTGCAACGAGTAAGTTTTTGATTTTTTTAATTCTTTTAAATAAGGTTATGATTATGAAAAAATTAGCCACTCTATTGTAAGAGAGCTCTTACCATGCAAAAGTCATAGAAGAAAGTTTTTGCCTATCTTGATTGTGACGGCTGGTTCAAAGTCTTTTGTACTGGATTCATAATTATGCTTCGTAGTGTATAATAATAAAAGATAATCTTTTACCAAAGGTCCTATTTCGAACATCGAAGGCCCATATCGATTTCAGAGGCTAACTTCGAAAAACGGAGAAATAACTTTTTTACCCAGCCGATTGCTGTACAGTGTAATGATTGCAGTATCTTCATTCATGTATATTGTAACTATCCATCTTACTAATACAGTAAAACCCGCTTAAGTACCTCACGAAAAATGTCAGCTTTTTGAGGTACTTAGGCGGGTTTGGTACTTAAAAGAACCCGCTTAAGTACCTCGATGCGGGTACTTAAGGGAACATAATCATTGATCATGTAAATCGGGTGTAACTTACATAAATATGTAAGTCCTTGAATAAAACATTAACATTTAATGAAGTACACGTATTTATTTAAGATTTCTCAATTAAAATACAGCTCATTCCCCAACAAATACCATATAAACCTAAGCTTAAGATTTTATAGAACACTTAAAGAAAAAAATTCATCAAAATTTAAATTCGGGTCGGGGTACTTAAGCGGGTTTCACTGTATTATAAATGTGAAAGTTTGTATGTTTGGATGTTTGGGAAATCATCACGCGGAAACGACTGAACGGATTTGCATGAAACTTTGTACGCAGATAGCTTACGGGCCAGATTGGTTAATAGGCTGTTCCTTTTTAAGAGTTGCCACCTCTTAAAAAAGTTCAATTTATTTAATATGCGGGAACGACTGAACGGATTTGCATGAAAATTTGCACACAGATAGCTTATGACCTAGATTGGAAAATAGGCTACTTTTTTTAAGAGTTGCCATCTGTTAGAAATGTTTAATTAAATTAATACGCGGAAAGGAGTGAACTGATTTGCATGGAAGTTTTCATACAGAGCTAGGTGAAAATAGGCTACTTTTTTAAGAGTTGCCACCTTCTTACTAATATTATAAATGTGAAAGTTTGTATGTTTAGATGTTTGGGAAATCATCACGCGGAAACGACTGAACGGATTTCCATGAAATTTTGTACGCAGATACCTTATTGGCCAGATTGGTTAATAGGCTGTTCTTTTTTAAGAGTTGCCACTTGTTAAAAAAGTTCAATTTATTTAATATGCGGGAACGACTGAACGGATTTGCATGAAAATTTGCACACAGATAGCTTATGACCTCGATTGGAAAATAGGCTACTTTTTTTAAGAGTTGCCATCTGCTAGAAATGTCTAATTAAATTAATACGCGGAAATGAGTGAACTGATTTGCATGGAAGTTTTCACACAGAGATAGGTTCAAAAATATGCTACTTTTGTAAGAGTTGCCACCTGTTGGAAATGTTTATAATTAAATTAATACGCGGAAATATCTGAACGGAGTTGCATAAAATTTTGCAAGCAGATAGCTTATTACCTACACTGGAAAATAGGCTAATTTTTTGGAAGAGTTGTCACCTGTTAAAAAAGTTTAATTAAATTAATACGCGGAAACGACTGAACAGATTTGCATGAAATTTCGCACAGATAGATTATGACCTACGATGGAAAATAAGCTAATTTTTTTAAGAGATGCCATCTATTAGAAAGGTTTAATTAAATTAATACGCGGGAATGAGTAAGCTGATTTGCATGGAAGTTTTCACACAGAGCTAGGTGAAAATAGGCTACTTTTTTAAGAGTTGCCACCTGTTAGAAATGTTTAATTTAATTAATACGCGGAAATGTGTGAACTGATTTGCATTGAAGTTTTCACACAGATAGCTTATGAGCTAGGTTGGAAAATAGGCTACTTTTTTAAGAGGTGCCACATACTAACAAAGATTAATTAAATTAATACGCGGAAATGAGTGAACTGATTTGCATGAAATTTTGCAAGCAGTTAGTTTATGACCTACAGTGGAAAAACGCTAATTTTTTAGAAGAGTTGCCACCTGGTAAAAAAGTTTAATTAAATTAATACGCGGAAACGACTTAACAGATTTGCATGAAATTTCGTACAGAGATAGCTTATGACCTACGTTGGAAAATATTCTACTATTTTAAGAGTTGTCACCCATTAGAATTGTTTAATTAAACTAAAACGCGGGAATGACTGAACTGATTTGCATGAAGGTTTGCACACAGATAGCTTATGACCTAGATTGGAAATTAGGCTACCTTTTTAAGAATTGCCACCTGTTTGAAAATGAAATTTTGTTCACAGATGGTTTATAACTGGTTTATAACCTGGGTTGAAAAATAGGATACTTCCTTAACCGGTCTCCCGATCAGAACAGAATTTGGTACACTTACTACTTAGACTGAAAGTAATTCCCATACAAATTGGAATTTTCATATTACATACATATCTCTGGAAGTATTTGTGGGAGAGAATCGGTACTTGGTATAGAGATATGTATGTGAAATCAATGTTGGCATTAATCGATTGATTTTTTAATCAATTAGCCAATTCGATTGAATTCAATCTGACTACAGTTAATCATGATTAATTTTAATCTGACTAAACAGTTAATCGTAACCGCGATCAAAAAAAATAATTTTTAATCATTAACTCTTAATTTGATCAAGTAGGTTTGGTGATTATTTAATTTATGCTGGAACTTTCCTGTGCAAACAAAGCAAGTTAATCCGGTACGGCTAAGTCGGGTTTCCTCATCAATCTGAGCAATTTGGTGTGCATTTTCATTAATATCTATACCAATAAACGTTTTACAAACCAGGTTTGTAAAAGTTCCCAGTTTATGTATTAGATACTAATAACAATAATTATACTTTTTTTATATTATGTGCGTATTATAAGCGTAAAACACAATTCGGACAAACTAGACAACTTAATCAGATTTTATTTTTAATTGCATTAACGATTAATGATTGAAATTAATTAATCGTAATCGCAGCCAGCGATTAACGATTAAAAAAATTTAATCATTAATCGTACAGTTGATTACGACTAATTAATTTTAATCGTCAAACGCGATTAACGTTTTAATCGTTAATTTTTAATCGTTAATCGGATTAACATTTTTTCAACGCTGTGTGAAATCATATTCATACTCACGGAGGAAAATGGACGTTTTTGGGAAAAGGGCGTAGCACCTCCCATACTGACTGAAAGTTTCATATTGCAAATCTCCTCAAATGTTTGGGGTAAAGTACTCAAGCTTGGTATGGAAATACATATGTATGTATGTATGTATGTGAAACTAATACCATACTCATGGAGAAAAATGAGAGTTATTGGAAAAAGTGATGTGGCAACTCCCATGCAAATTGATTTTTCTACGCAGCATATCTCTAAAGGTGTTTATTGCAGAGGACTGGAACTTGGCACGGAGATGTGTATACAAAATTAATTCCATACTCATGGAAAAAATTTGCGTTATTCGAAAAGGTGGCATGGTACAAATTTACTTTTTATACTGCATATCTCTAGAGGTGTTCATGGTAGATTACTGGGACTTGGTACTGGGGTATGTAAAATCAATTCTAAATTCATAGGTTAGGGTCATAAGAAAAAGGGGCGTGCCACTTCCTGTACCAATTGACTTTCTTGCCACATATCCCTGGATGTGTTTTTGGAAGAATACTGGAACTTGGTATGGAGATGTGTATACAAAATGTATCAATTGCTCAGGGAAAAAATGTGAGTTAGGTGAATTTAGACCCACAAGCACAAAAACTTTGTCGGCCAACGCAATTGCAATAATAGGTACTTAGCACATACGAATGATTTTAATAGTTCAGTTCTTGGCTTGGAAGATTTTGGAAAAAAATTTCACTTGCTTGCCCGCCAAAAAATTTTGCAAAAACTATTGCGTTAAACTTGGTACCAGACGTTTTATCTACAGGTGGTATGTATATAACAATTGGAAAAGCTTCGTTTAGAATAGTTGTAATTTTATATGGTAATTAAATTTGCTCTTAGCCGAAACAAGTTCTGAATAAATTCAAAGTATATTTTAGGTTAACGAAAATTATTGAATTCGATTTAGATTTGGGATAAAATCCTAAAATTTTATGCACCTAAATAATATGGATTTATATCGTACGGAGTAAGTCCGGATGTACTCTTTTTTTTCTACTGGGAAAATCCGTTGCTGTTTCGCTACTACGTAAGCACACTATTCTCGCTTGCTAAACTCCGTTCTGCTTAGCAACTTCATAAATTCTAATAAGACTGGAACGAGTGAAAAAAACTGTTTGGTTGAACGCCAACCCAAACTACTCTGTTTACTTCACTGATGTGCATATACAAGTGTTTGTATGTACTACATATGTATATGGGCAAATCTAAAAAATAGGTACACTTTCCAAAAAACAAATTAATTTTTAAATTTGCGAGCACACCTATGTTTTATATATCATTTTATTCGTAATCTCTTAATAAATCGATTAGTATAAGTGTAATTCATTTTCATCAAGTGCTTCAAAAGTTAGACAAGGAATAAACGTAAAATAGAAAACAAAAGAATAAGCTGGGTTCAAATTACACGGTGTCCTTGAACCAGATTCAACTGAATCGGTCTGGAACGATGGACTTCCGATTAGACTATTTTAGGGGGGTGTTCCAGAGTTAGAATACGTGAAGTTCAAAATCATGGCAAG
>NW_023461196.1:21366-28094 GCF_013731165.1 Rhagoletis pomonella | reverse complement strand
CACTAACGAAAGTACCACTTGGAATTCAACTCTTTCTCCTTCGCATATAGCGGCATTACGAAAGACTTACCTCACTTTTCCGGAGACCCGGAAGACTGGCCTCTCTTTTATACGAACTTTTTGCAATCCCCGGAACGCTGCGGGTTCTCGGATCAAGAAGATTTAATTCCACTGCAGAAGTGAATGAAAGGCAAATTGATGATGCCGGCCACAGTAAATTTAGCAATTCAAACACTCCGTATGATTTTTGGGCGACCAGACATCATTCACGAAGCCCTTCAGCGCAAGGTTAGAGAGGTTCCAGCAGTTAGAATCGAGCGTTTAGAAGCGTTAATTACGCTGGCTCTTGCTGTGCAAAATTATAGGGCAACTATGCAAGCAATGGGTCTAAATGAATGCCTAAATGGCCCTATGCTTTTGAACGCCCTTATAGGTAAGCCACCCGGCGAAATGAAGCTCGAATGGGGTCGTCGACGTTTAAGCCTCACACGTGTTGACATATGTGCGTTCGACGAATGGCTCTTTGGGTTGGCATCATGCGAACCAGGTTATACCGATCGACATTAATAGACCAAACACGAAAGCAGAGCAACGGGAACGCCGAGAACGATTGTGGGTTCATAATGTGGCTCAACCAAAGCGAGAGCCGTCACCGTCCAAGAGCTCCTCGCCTTCACCACATCGGTCACCAACACAATCGCAAAAATTCATTAAGTGCGCAGGTTGTCACAGCTTAACAGATCGCGACGAATTCAAAGCTTTAGCCTGACAATCGCGGTGGCAATTCGTTAAAGATAAGAAACTGTGCGTTCGATGCTTCAAGAACCATTTAGTTCGTCGATGTAAGTCGAGCAAATTATGTGGTATCGATGACTGTCGCTTGGTGCATAACCCACTGCTGAACAGACGAAGTGAGGAGCTACGCAATAGAGCTAGAATGTACTCTTCAGATATATTCCGGTGACTTTGCATGCCAATGGTAGAGCTGTGAATACGATAGCTCTTATCGATGAAGGGGCATCGTGCCCGCTCTTATATGAGTTCTTGGCGCATAAGTTGATGCTCACAGGTCCAACTGAAGAGCTTTGCTTGAGCAGGAGCCGAATTCCAAAATAGTCTCGCTGGAAATATCGGCAAGGGGAACCGATATGGTGAAATATAGTTTGCATAAGGTCCGAACACTCGCCATTTTGAATCTCCCGCAACAATCGCTCCAAATGAATGTCATTGACAAGCAATACTTGAAGTCACTGAGGCAAAGTTCGGCTAGTTTGGGATGCAGCCGCTAAAGTTGAGGGAACCTCTTTAAACGACGTTCCTTTAAAGGACCCGACCTTTTAAGATCATTGGTGGGTATCCTCATACGTTTTTGCGAAAAGCCGGTGGCATTGTGTGGTGATATCCGAGAAATGTTTCCACACATCAGGGTGGTGAAAAAAGGACCAAATAGCACAGCAATTCCTTTGGCAAAACGGAAACACAACTCGAGATCCAGAAGTGTATATGATGGTTGTCATAAAATTTGGGGCATCCTGCTCACCGTCCCTCGCCAACTATGTGAAGGAAAAAAACGCGAAACGTTTTAGGCGCAGATTTCCCACGGCAGTCAATGCCATTACGCAAAACACATTTGTGGACGATTGGTTGCAAAGCGTTGAATCTGAGGACGAAATGCTTCAACTTGCAACCACCGTGCGACATATTCGCAGCGAAGGGGGCTTCGAAATGCGAAACTGGTTATCGAATTCGAAGAGCGTTCTACTTTCCCTGTCCGGTCGAACTGAGATAGCCGATAAGAGTTTTGAGGACAGCAATGACGCGATTGAAAATGTCCTTGGCATGTGGTGGCACCCTTGCACAGGCGAGTTGTTATTAGTTCAGAAATTCGACGCTTCTTTCGAAGAAACTAGCCACCCGACAAAGCAAATGGCTTAGTGGGATTTTTTGTCATCAAAGCTAGAATGATATTTCAGGACATTTGGTGGTCTGGGGTGCTTTGCGACGAACCCATACATGTTGCCGAATGTGCCGAGTGCTGGAAGTGGGTGCAAAAGCTTCAGCTACTGAATAGTTTACGAGTGCCCCGATGTTATCGGGTTGCGAGCTGCAGTAACCGCGTTGCGCTTCACGTATTTGTAGATGCAAGCATAGCGGCCTATTAAGCTGTGGCATTTCTGCAATCAGAATTTAATGGCGAGTTACACTGTAGCCTAGTGGCTTCCAAAATACGCGTAGCACCTCTAAAACCGATAACGGTACCGAGGATGGAATTAATGGCGGCCATTTGGGATTGCGCTTAGCCATCTTCATCGGAGGCGAACTATCGATTTCTGTTTGTCGGCGCATTTTCTGGTCCGATTCCAAGGATGTTCTGTATTGGATACGCTCCGAAACTAGAAAATTTAACAAGTTCATTGCTGTACGTATCGGCGAAATCCTTCAAGACTCGCAGGTGGATGAATAGCGATGGGTCCCGACAAAGCATAACGTTGCTGACGATGGTACGAAGTGGGATGACAACATGCAGCTCAGCAGTATTTCTTCGTTCGCCCGAAAGCTGCTAGCCTGTTTCGGAGTTCAGCCAATCTCACGAGGAGGATACTGAGGTGAATTATGAAGCTAGACGCAAGAAATCTTACAATGAAAACTTTCTTGGATGACAAAATGTGCGAAAGCTCGGAGCAATTGACCTTCCACGATTGTCAGGAGGAATCCTTCGCAGACGACTTTTTTTCAGTTAGGATCAAACGACGCTAAGGTGAGTCGCAAAAGTTCAATTCTTAAGCTCTCGCCTTATATAGATGGCAACGGGTTGCTGCGCGTTAAAGGACGAATTGACGCAGCAGAAGGTGTGCCAATGGACGTAAGTGGCCAATTATACTACCTTTAAATCACCGTGTTACATTTCGTCTGGTAGATTTTTACCATCGAAAATTCCGCCATCAATTCAACGAAATTTCGGTGAAAGAACTAAAGCAGCGTTTCTGTATTCCAGGGATGCGAACGCTTGTAAGGTCAGTGGCCAAGACGTGCATGCAATGATAAATTCGTCAAGCTGCGCCCAATATTCCTGAAATGGAACCACTTCCTTTAGAGCACGTGGTCTCGTTTACACGTCCATTCGCTTACGTGGGCGTTGACTACTTCGGGCTGTTTGATATTGTTGTGGGCAAACGACACGCAAATCGCTGGGGTGTCTTGTTCACCCTGACCGTACGTGCTGGGCATATAGAGATATCACCGTCTCTCTCCACAGGCTCATTTCTGATAGTCTTAAAGAAATTCATGAGCCGACAAGGAGTACCGTGGCGCACTTTGTCGGATAACGGAACAAACTTCAGAGGTGCCAGCCGCGTTTTATCAGACGAAAATGAAAAGATCGCTGTCACTGAGGTCAAGCAAAAATATCCAAATATAGAGTGGGTATTTATACCGCCAGCTGCGCCGCACATGGGTGGCGCATGGGAGCGCTTGATACGTTCCATAAAATCTGTTTTAATGATATTGCCATGGAGATGTGTACGCGAAGAGGTTCTACGCGCAGCGATGGCCGAGAATGAGTCCACTGTCAACATTCATCGCCTCACCTATATTCCTATTGAAACATCGGCGAACGAAGCGTTGAGCCCAAACCATTTCCTCCTTGGTTCGTCCAGTGGTGTTCGAGAACGTGGCGATAGGGATTGCACCTCAGCTGTGTTGAGCAGAAACTTTCACATTGCTGGGTACGAGAATGTCTTCCGTGCTTGACCAAACCTTCTAAGTGGTTTGGGCCTCAGCTAAACATAAGGACAAGGGACGTAGTCATCATCATCGACGAAAATACGAGGCGAAATACCTGGGCAAAAGGACGAATTTTTGACGTGATACCAGGTCGTGATGGCCAGTTCCGAAGCGCTGTTGTGAGAACCGAAGGAAGCCTTATGACAAGGCCAGTAGCGAAGCTACCCAAACTAGATGTCGATCCGGCAAACCACGTTGCGGTGCAAGAAGTATGAGAGGAGGGGTGTTAACGTGCCTAATTAATTTCTTTTTCTTCTTATTTGGCGCTGTAACCGCCTAAGCGATTTTGGCCGAGTTCAGTAAAGCACGCCAGTCGTTTCTCTTCTGTGCCAATTGGAAACGCTAAGTGAAGCCAAGTCCTTCTCCACCTGATAGAGCGTGGTTTTCGTTTGTCGAAAGAGGACTTTACTCCTGAATTGCCTACTCAGTCCAAAGTAGCACTTGTTGACAAGAGTGATTCTGAGATGGGTTTCTATGCTGACATTATTATCGATGTTAATGCTGGTTCCCAAATAAACGAAATTCTCTACTTTCTCGAAACTATTACTGTTAGCAGTGACATGGGTGCCAAGGCGCGAACTTTGTTTGCTTGATGACAGGAGATACTTCGTCTTGTCCTCGTTTACCACCAGACCCATTCGCTTTGCTTCCTTATCCAACTTGGAAAAGGCAGAACAGATTTCGCGGTTTTTGATACTGATGATATCGATGTCACCGGCTTAAGCAAGCAAGTGCACGCCCTTGTAGTAAATTGTTCCTGAGCGGTTCAGTTCTGCAGCTCTTATTATCTTCTTCAACATCAGATTAAAGAAGTCGCATGAAAGGGAGGCACCCTGTCCTAAACCCCGTTTGGTATCAAACGGCTCGGAGAGGTCTTTCCCAATTCTGGCGGAGCTGGTGGTGTTATTCAACGTCACACAGCCATATGAGTTTTGAGGGGATACCGAATTCAGACATAGCGGCGTATAGCAAACTCCTTTTAGTGCTGTCAAAAGCGGCTTTAAAGTCGACAAATAGGTGGTGAGTGTCGATCCTTTTCTCGCGGGTATATTCGAAGATTTGGCGTATTGTGAATACCTGGTCTATGGTGGATTTGCCAGGTCTAAAGCCACACTGATAAAGCCCAATCAGTTCATTGACGGTGGGCTTCAGTCTTTCACACAATGCGCTCGACAATATATTGTAACCTATGCTTAGAAGGCTGATCCCGCGGTAGTTGGCGCGAATGGCGGGGCCACCTATCTTGTGGATTGGACGGAGGACACTTAAATTACAGTCGTCGGGCATGCGTTCATCTGACCCTATTCTGACCAAGAGTTGATGCAAGCACCTTATCAACTCCTCGCTGCCGTACTTGAATAGCTCAGCTGGCAGGATGTCAGCTCCAGCGGCTTTGTTCTTTTTCAGCCGCGTTATTTCTATACGTACCTCGTCATAGTCAGGCGGTGGAACGTCGACTCCGTCATCATCGACTGCGGGCTCGGATTGTTCTTCTCGCGCACAGGCGGGTGCGTATCTTGTCTGCAACAAGATAGGGGCCCGAGTCGATGTTTGGGCCTCGCAGTGTGCATACGTCGTTAAACACTGGAAGCGTGCCTTCCGTCTATCACAATATGATCGATTTGGTTTCTCGTTTTTCGATCCGTAGAAAGCCACGTAGATTCATGGATCTTTTTTATGCTTGAACCTAGTACTGCACACTACCATGTTTTGGACCCCGGCGAAGTCGATCAGCCTCAATCCATTGCCGGACGTTTCGTCATGGAGGCTGAGTTTTCCGACGGTGGAAGTCTCTCTCCCACCACAAATCTAACTCCGAATTTGCGCTCCTTTACATGGGAGCTGTAGTAGACATTGCTTGCCTTGCCCCGTCCAACGCATTTCTTGGATGGCGGTGATGTCAGCTTTTGTCCTTACGAGGACATCAACCAGCCGGGCAGAGGCACCTTCCCCATTAAGGGTCCGGACATTCCTGGTGCATGCCCTCAAATCCTAGTCCTTTAAACGGTTGCCGTGGTCGTCATCGTAAGAGGGGTCTCATCCGAGGCTTAGCCTTGCTCCTTCACTGGAAGTGGTTTTTACGTGGCGGGTCACAAACCCAGCGCGCAACCCATTGCTGGGACGGGGGTGGTTTCGCAACCAAATACACGTTTATATAGCGAGCCGCTTGCTCCAAGCAGTCACCCGTTTGCAGCTGCACCTACTGGTGAACAGACGCTGCAGACTTCAGTGAGCCCTTAAACCGAATAAGTCGGAGTAGCCCCACCGAAGCTTCCTCACTTTCTGCCGTGACCCAAGACAAAAACTCGGATTGGTTGCCGCATCTTGCACATGGGTTGCTCACGTTGCCCAGAGTGCGCGAACGAGGACGCAGGAGTCGGGGTTGAGTATATCCATTTAACTGTAACTGCGTACCCAGCGCACCGACTATACCGCATTGCACTCCAATGGCCTAATTAATTTAACATTGTAATTAACGCGTTCAAGTTTTGATTAGAGAAACGTACTCAAATTTGCAGCGCTGTGCCTACAAAGTAATGCAATTTCTCGCCAACAGGGACTCGGGTGTAATACGCACTGCATTTACTTCTTTAAAGTTTTTTTCCCTTTGGCTGGCAGCGAGAAAATATTAATTTGCAGGAGCAAACACAACTGTAAGTAGTTAAGTGAGTTAATGGATTTGTGTTTGTAACTCCACATATACATGTCTATGGATTTGTATGCACGCATGTACATTGCTTTGTATATTCGCAGATTTTAGCGTGCATAACAATTAAATAAATGACGCTTAAAATAAGTTCTGGTCTTATATTTTTCACCCGCCTGTCAACAGTATGTATTTGCTAATTTTATTAGCCATTTAAGATAAATAGTATTTATTAAATACAAATAAAAATATTGGTTGCAGCTGATTTGTTGATCCCGCGCACGAAATGTGGTTTTTT
>NW_023461196.1:0-11366 GCF_013731165.1 Rhagoletis pomonella | reverse complement strand
GAAGCTGTGGTCGGTAGCTCGTCGTTTTCAATGTGTTCAGAACTTGAGACGCTTTCGAATTTTTCTTTACTGGTGAACATTGAACGTCCCATTTCCTTTCTCCCACAACTTATATATGTATATGTGTATTTACCAACAAACCTCAAACAAAGCTCGTTTGTCTTTTTCTTCTTGTTTTTGGAAGTAACTGGACGTTTTCTGTTCGTTAACTTTTTGAGGTTATTTTAATTTTGGAGAGGATTTTCGCTTATGAATTGTAAAAAATAACGCCTGGTTCTATGTTAGTTCAGAAAGTACTCACCCACCACCACCGCCTGATTTTCCCGAATGACAACGCGCAGCTCTTGATTTATACCGCGTAAGTCCTCCCGTATTTAGGAAGCTACCGGATCGTGGTATTGCTACTCGTGTTAATATATCTCCATTGGTTTCACAGTGTGGACCAGTATTGGAGTTACTACCCACTGAGTCCGTTATTAGTAAAGGTCTTGCATCTAAAACCTCTAAAACTTTGTACACACTTTCTACAGCCTTTCCAGTCCGTAAATTTTTATGGTTGATGTTTTTGCTTCCGCAGCAATCGCAGAGGGATTCTTTGAGCCCAGGAGTGCTTGGAACACTCTTGTTACAACTAGACGCACCTGCATGTAGGACTTTTGGAACTGATGGTGCACGTTTACTTTTGTGAGATTTTCTCTTGCGTTCTTCTGTTGTAGTTTCCGCCTCATTAATAATGTTATTGCTGGATGCAAGAGCGCCATTCGTAACACGCTTCTTGCGTCCTATTCTTGGAGGTGTGGCGGTTTTCGCTCCGAAGCTTTCACTTGAACTGCGAAAAGAACTCTTGCGTCCATTGACTAATGCTTGAGAATTCGATAAGTATTTTGAGCCAGTTCGGACAGAACTACTGGCAGTACTTACGCAACTAACGCCATTTTGGTTTCGGGGCGCACGTCTTTTACAACTGCGGTGCGAACTTGTATTCACATGTACCATTAAGCTTTGATAAAGTGTAGCAGCAATTACGATTGCATCTTCAGTAGTTTTACATATAAATGCATGGCATTTAAGAACTTTTGGCGAGCCTGCGGAGCGCATCACCACCGCGAAAATCGGAGCTAGGCCGCTGTTTAGTACTTGATTATTTTCCGTTCCACTGTAAAATCAATCGAATATTTACTGTTGTGTTACATATACATACATGTACATATACTTTACCACAGAGGACGAAACAGTGAAGTCTTCTCAATATTTTCGGGATCCGTAATCAATGGCAAAAAGGCTGCGCTACCATCATTATTTGAAATTACCAACTTTACTGCGGACCAAACAGCAATATTATGGAAAGGGGTAGTGGTTTCATAATTTTTGGCATTTTCAATAGGAGTTGAGCTTAGTTTAACTCTTAATCCCTTTGTACAAATTTCCAGAAACCCAGCCATTTGTTTCTAAATTAGATATGTGTGTGAAATAAGCATATAATATATTATATTTATGTAATTTATTTAAATTACCGTAATAGGCGAGTCCCTTAGATACAGTTCCCGAAGAGGTCCTTGTAGTTCTTGAAGGCTTGTAACTTTAGATTTTAATGATAGAGAGCCTAAGTAAACCACTGGAAAGCTGCACGTAGCATCTTTAGCTACATCAGTAAAAAGTTGTTCAATTTGTTCCTGAACACTGTTACTGATACGTTGAACATTCTTTTTAGTGCAAGTTGTAAGTTTGTTGGTTGTATCTGTAGATTCTTGTAGCAAACTGGTAATAGTCCGGGCGCTCTGGCCTGTACTCGCTAGGTCACTACGCCCATACATGATTATGGAGCGGGTTCGATGAGACCCTCTCGTGTCATCAAGCCGGTTGGTGAGGACGGATCTTGAAAATACATGTAAATAGAATTATAAGTAGGTGTTATTTTGCATATAATACATTTTCTTACCAACTAATTACACAGTAGGGAGGCAAAAATATCACAGCTAAACGGCCAAGCACAAAAACTTAATTTTGGCCTCTAGATAACCATGGCGTTTCCAGAAAATCCGTATCACGTCAAATATTTGAGATATTTAGGAAGGAAGTTTTGGAGCTCTGAAAGTTAAATTTTCGTCGTTTATAACACTGTTCTCTGGTTTTGAATTTTTTTTTCGGAAAAGGTTTTATTTAAAAGCTGATCTTACTTAATTGAGATCTTATAAATTCAATGGCGTCCCCCGTTTTGCCAGATTGACTCCGGTTTTCGAGATAACGGTACTTGAAAATTGGCTTACATTTTAAGTTTTATTATTAATAATTCCCACATTTTTAAAGTTAATTTACTCCCATACAACTGATTGTTCAGATATGTGGTTTTGGCTATAACTCATATTTTATTTCGTAATATTTTTTAATTTTATTAGGTTTTACACTATTTGGACCTGACTGTGGGTTCTTTTCCTTCCCATACTGGAATATTTTTAACCGAATTCAAAAAAAAGGAGGAGGTTATCAATTCGTCGAATTTTTTTTTTTTTTGGTGCATGTTACCGCATAACTTTGGACCACGTTAATCGGTTTCTATAATTCTTTTTTTTAAGGAAAGGTGGTATTTTAGAGGTGGTGTCATACTAATTTGGTTTATATCCGTTCATTAACAAAAAAGCTAAAATTTAAGCAAATTTTCAAGTACCGTTAAAACAGGGGACGCCATTGAATTTAGAAGATCCCAATCAAGGAAGTTCAGCTTATAAACCTTTTCCCAGAAAAAAAAGTTCAAAACCTGAGCACAGTGTTATAAACAACGAAAAATTCACTTTCAGAGCTCTAAAACTTCCCTCCTCAATATCTCAAAATTTTGACGTGATACGGATTTTCTGAACGCCATCGTAAACTGGAGACCAAATTAAGTTTATGTGTTTGGTCGTCTAGCAGTGATATTTCAAAACTTTATAATTTACCTACAGTGTTACAGTAAGCCGTAACTGTTTGTTTATGTTACTTAATACAAGATTAAATCCGAGGAACAATGTTGAAAATGAAGAAAATTCAAATGAACCAACAAATAAACAGTAGTCAAAGTAGCCAAGGTTTTCCTTTAGAATAATTCTGCGCTGATAACAAAAATTTTGTAACTGGAAAATAAAGTTTACGGCAACTTTTAAACCATTTCGAATTCCGTGCACTGTTGTAATCAGTAAATTTTGTTGCCATCTCATAAGCTAGTAACAAAATATTACCCCGTGCAATAGACAACATCAGAATTTCAATAATTTTTCAGAGCTGAAGTGCTGAATATTTTACTGCATTACCAGCGTACCTAGAATTGCGGTGACAAGAAACGGTAACATTTTTTGGTAATACAATTTTCCGTCGTCGGTAACGTGCAGATTAGGCCAGTAAATAAAGTTTCTGTCAATTCTAAAACCCTTTTCGCTATCTGCGCACTCTTGTAACTAGTAAAATTTGTTACCATTTAATAATTAGTGTTGTTCCAATACAAGTAACTATGAGTAATTACTCGATTCTTTCTTCAAGTACTGAGTACTTTTTGTACTCGAATCCTTTCCCCAAGTACTTACTTAGTTGGGTAACGTGTACGCGGTTAAAGTATTTACTTGCTTTCCCACCTATTTAGATGTTTGGCTTAGACCATAGGTTGTATCCTACCTTAACTGGTATGAAGCAAATAAAATAATATGGGGGTTACGCTGAGCAGTAAGAGAATCAGACCTCGACAGCGCGTTAAAAAGTGAAGTTGGCTAAAGAAATGAAGAAACGGTCAATTCTGCGTTTCCGTATTAGTCAATTTTAAGGTTTTACAAGATTTACGGCTACAATTTCGGTAGGATTTAGCCGAAAGTACTCGATCAAACTTGTGGCTACCCTATTGTTAAGTACCGGTCGGAAAATACTCCAATTGTTTCTTCTTTTCCTATGATATATCTTTGCGGCGGCGGTAGAAAAAGCAACGTTCTTATTAAACTTAACAAACTTTTTAAATAAGTATATACAAATACGTATAAACATGCACAGGTCCCCGTTCGGACTACTGAAACTCGATTCGGCAAAAAGTGACTCGAAAAATCGGCGTAAACGCGAAATTTTCGGACGTGATTAACATTTTTTGATAAACCGCCCTATTCTAAAAATGTCACAAAACTCAGCGCATCACTATTGTGATTTATACTGCGCCTAATAATATGCCACCAAAACATAGATTTTAAGTGCCGATGAAGTACACTAAAATTTTAAGTTTCATTTCGAGTCGGCATGTTTGCTTTAGCGGCATACTTTGAGGTGCAGTATAAATCGCAATAGTGATGTACTGAATTTTGAGACTTTATTAGAATAGGGGAGTGAATAGTATAAGGAAAAATTGTTACATCTTTAGGTACTTTTTCGGCTCATCGCAGTTTTTTCTATACTAACGCATTACACTGAGAAAAAGGATTAGTTTCGACAACTAAGGATATTTAGTTCCCGAATTTTGACAATATTTGGGAATTGTGGCCAAGGATCGGGAACTATTGCCATGGGTTGGTAATTATAACTAAATATATTAAAGCTTCTAATATTCATCTAGGTTGTACCAAATCATTAATTTAGTTGAAGGGTTTGGTAAATACTAACAAATAATTTTTTGAAGCATATTTCTACAAATTTCATTCAACTTAACGTATGGTTCATAAAAGGATGTCATTAAGCTCGGCTAATACAGATACGCTTTCTTTCAAACCAAATCTTAGTTGAGGCAACCACGATTTGGTTTGAGAGCGGAACATATTCATGCTTGTGAGCCACCCCTAAATAATGCTCAGCGCTCTCTGAGCACATGTGTGTTTCACATACGAAGAGCGCCAGCTAAGCAATGCACACAGTCCCACCTACTGAATCGTTTGAATGCGCCAGTATGCCGACCATTGCATAAATTCAATGAATGAGACTGTGTGTGTGGAAATCATTGCTCCGCTACCGCTGTTCGTATATGGGTGAAACACGCGTGTGGTCACAGAGCGCTCAGTAAGCTGTGGCATGTCGATCACTGCGCTAGATAGAGAAAGAAAAGTGTGTACTATGACATGCCCAGGCTTGTTTGTCTCAGTTTCAGGTTTGCCATCGCCGCGAGTTGTTTCGGTGTGCGCATAGTTATTTAAAAATATAAAGTTTGATGCCAACCGGGGTTTCTCATTTTGAAAGTATCTATTTAGCCAAGGAAAAACCAAAGCAGTATACTTAAACCAGCAGATATTGACCGGGGTTTTCGCACGACTATTCCTGTTTCATTCTTTCTTTTACCACCATATACATATGTATTATTTACACTAGTAACTATTTATATAAATATGTATAAATTTTTATGCTTAGAATATGCAAATAAAGAAGAAAGTAAACACAACAGCCATCAAGTAAATTTTTATTTGTGTCAAACTGGAAACTTTTTTTCAATAATAAACGGTTAGCTGATTCACGTCTACAGCAAGTTCACAAAATTAATTGAAAACTTGTATCAACCAAAGCATTGTTTATATTTGCTCAACAATGATTTTATTCAACTAACAATATTATCCAATCAAGGTAGTCGTTTTGTAATTATTAACAAATATACATTTGTCCCAACTAGACGTCTCAAGTAAATTGCAGACTTTCGTGAACTAGATATTTATTTCGCCATATCCAACTATGCCACTTGGTCACTATAACCAAATCTTGGTAATTATAACTAAACCTTTTTCTGAGTGCATTTGCATTCATATGTCGTCGGTTAAAGTACAAAACCGCGTATCGTCGTTCTGCACACCCGCGTAACTGTATTTTTTTGCTAAAAAGTGGATTTGATCACCGAAGCTCTTGGCTTAAGCCTTATCCACTCGTCCTAAAATACACACTGAGACAAAGGATTAGTTTCGACAACTAAAGATATTTAGTTCCCGAATTTTAACAATATTTCGGAACTGTTACCAAGGATTGGGAACTATTACCATGGTTTGGTAATTATAACTAAATATATTAAAGCTCCTAATATTCATCTAGGTTGTACCAAATCGTTAATTTAGTTCAAAGGTTTGGTAAATACTAATAAATATTTCTTTGAAGCATATTTCAACAAATTCCATTCAACTTGACGTATGGTTCATAAAAGGATGTCATTAAGCTCGGCTAGTACAGATAAGCTTTCTTTCAACATATGGTTTAGTCATAGTTACCAAATCTTAGTTGAGGCAACCACGATTTGGTTTGAGAGCGGAACATATGCATGCTTGTGAGCCACCCCTAACCGGCCGTCTTCACATGCTTGAAAATCTCGCTGGCATGCTTTTTTTTTTCTCTCGCAAGCGAGATAGAGTTTTGTTGACTGGGCATTTGACAGTATACTTTTTCATTTGTAAAATGTCGCCAAACAAGAAGGTTGAAGCCTTGCAGGCTCTTAAAAGTTTGAGAAAATTAGAAATAGAAATAGCCCATGTTGCTTTATGTATACTATTTTCAAATGAAAAATGGCTGCATCTAAATTTGTATTTGCCTCCAAAATAAACGATGTTGCTACTCTGTAGTATTCTGCGAAATGAGAACATAGCTGTCAAATAACAAAAATGACAGTTGAAAGCAAGCGAGAGCTCGAATACCGCTCGGTATGCAAGAAAAAGCATGCTTCGAACTTTTTGCGGTCTACACGTGCGGTTTCTCGTATGCGTCGTCACGCAAGCGAGATTTTCCAGCACGTGCAGACGGCCGGTAATTTTCAAGTGGCAACGCTTCCGGTAAAGCGTCAGCTGAGCAATGCACACAGTCCCACTTATTGAATCGTTTGAATGCGCTAGCATGCCGACCATAGCAAAAAAAACGATTCAATGGATAAGACTGCGTGCGTGGAAATCATTGCTCGTATGTGGGTGAAACCCGCATGTGGTCATAGAGCGCTCAGTAAAGCTGGAACTCCATAGGCAAGCGTATGCGTACGTATACGTATGCGTGCATTTGAGAGCTGAGTTGTATACACATGTTCTTATGGAATAAACTCCATAAGTACGCGCGTAAGCGCAGAGAACGGACAAAAATACGAACATGAATTCGAATGGGCACAGAGTTGAATTTTCTCAACTTTCATGCATTTGCTTACGTAGGCAACCAACTTCAAGTTAATTACACTACAAGTTTGGTTATACATACGGCGCAAACCTCGCAAATAAACCGATTTTCCATAAAAAATTAGGTAAGTTTACGAGGTTTACATGGTTACGAGCCATTTACGCGTTTCCATGAGCTGCCTTAGTATGTAAATACATATACCTACACATGGGCGTAGCCAGGTAGGGGCAGGGGGGGTGATCGAGCCTCCCCCCCCTAACTTTCAAATTTTCCTTATATATATATAAAATAGTACCTTGAAATGCCAGCTTAATATTTATAAAATACTAGTTATTTATGTATTTGTTTTTACAAATTTAGGCAACCTTTAATAAAATGGGGCAGACCAAGAGTGGACAAGGTGCAAAAGTGACACCGTCAACCCCGCTATACACGTTACTAAAATTTTTGGAGCCCATGCTGCGTAGTGAAGCACCAACAACTTCGAACTTGATGGATGTGAGTATTAGAGCTGGGATACTATCGATAGTACCGCCACTCGATAGTTTTCGAAACGATAGTTGAAAACATCGATAGTATCGATAGTACTATCGTCGTGAGAGGTATTGAATTGAAATGGTAAATTGCTTAAAAATTAAATAATTAATAAATTTATAAACTATTTTGTAAGTTAAAGAGATTATATAAATTTGTTTAAATTTGAGTGCACCAAAAATACTTATCATAATAAAATAAAATTATTTCATTTATGCGTCTGAATTATATATACATATGTTTGTCCCTTTTGAAGTGCAAAGAAGTGAAACTGGCTATAATAATACATTTCTAATACTACAAAACAAAACAAAAGATATTCGTTTAAATTGACAACTCATACTTATAAAAGTTCAACTGAGATCAAATGCGGCGGCGCATATCGTACTCCGGACAAAGGAAATTATTAACATTTTACCATATTATAAGAAAACGAATAAAGTACTTCTCAAAATAATAGCAACACAACATTTTTAGCAGTTTTGACTATTTTTTGTTTGTTTACTAGTAGTACTTTAGTAGTTGTACTAAACATAAAAAACTACAAAATCATTAAAATTTCAAGCTTTTTAATTCGAATTTCTATAAGAATTTTGTGTAAGCGGTGTTATAGCTTATTCAATTTTACTATACCTCAGTGTAAGCTTATAGTTGCTAAAAATTCCAATAACTAAAATTTTGTTTGCCGATTGTATTGTGAATTTTCTTGGATAAAAAAAAATTAATGTAATGTTAAGAGATGTAAAGAGAGAAGTTTCGCTAAACCCGACATCGATAGTTTTCAAAAACAATCGATAGTGGCGACAGTTTTCAACTATCGATACTATCGATATTACTATCGATAGTATCCCAGCTCTAGTGAGTATATGAAATTAAATTTTTACTTGCCAGTGCGGATGCCATCCGTCGGATACCGGAATAGTCATATACATACATATACATATGTATTAACCAATTCAGAAAAGCCAAACCCCATCAACTTCATCCGTTTCTCCTTCCGAGGTATGTTTGGATCTGAAGAACCCTATCCGACTCCATCAACTTCAGGGGCAAAGCGACGCCGGCTTGAAAAAAGGGATGACGATGGGTACGCCAAAGTTGTTAAGCGGGTCTTAGAGACGATTACTACTGCAACCAAAATGATTCTTGGGACGACATCGGCAATTTTGTTGCCTCAAATGGACGTGTATGGGAAGCGGGAAATCCGTAACTTGCCTACGAATTTAAGAGTGATATCTATGAGGTAGTATTCAGATATCAGAAGAGTTTATCAGAGTGAGTGGAGTGCAATTATATATATACATGCATACATATGTAAGTGCATATTACGTACATCTTATATATAACTAGTAATTTTTAGCAAAAAACAAACCGACTTCAACTCCCATATAAAAAAAAAATATATATATATATATCTCATGATCCGCTGATCGGATCTTACGAGATTAGTATGGGACCACCTCTGAGACACTACCTTTCCGATGCAAAAAGAATTATCGAAATCGGTTGACGCGGTCCAAAGTTATGCGGTAACATACATAACAAAAAAATGAGTGTGTAACACCGTACACATGATAGAAGTGAAACTTCTTAAAAACGGTGCGAGTACCAGGTACCTACTCACGAAATTGGATGTGTAAACATATGTTTACGGTTCGGCTAACCATTAGGCGATTGAGTTACATACATAGGTTTGGTTAGAAATCAAACAATAATTTCATTTCATCTTATTAATTTTCTGATATACATATAATTTATTTATTCATTTTCCGGTAACACCACTTTATATGAATTCGCGCTTTAGCATCTATAGGACCGGGTTGTAATGGAAGTAATTGTGTGTTTAACAAATAAATGAAAATGTTTATAATGAAATCTATAGATCCTTACGTATTCGCCATTACCTTAGTAGTATTGCATTTATTTTAGTTGAAAGAAGACAAATTCCTTTGTTCGGCTTTTATTCTTACTCGTTTTCTATCTTCCTAGGCGAATTCATATATTCTTATCACGAATTCATATATTCATGTGGTAGCAAGAGTATAAAAACATAAAATTACCTTATAAATTAAAAGCATAAGTATCACATGTATGCGTAGTCCAATTCAAGAAATCATTTCATCGATCTGAGTTAAAACTACATAAGTGCATAAACTCTATTTCGCGTTAATTGAAATCATGAAATGGAGTTCATTCATTCAGTTTCTACTCAAACGCATGAAATGATTTCATGAATTGGCCTACGCATAATGGTAGTAAATGACAGAATTACAACAAACACATCCTTTTGACATAATGCAAGCCGAAAAGTTGGACGTTTTGCCCACAAACATTGCAATTTTGCGAGCAGTCTCATTGTAAAATCTCATTTTTACAATTTCATAGTTTCGGCTTACATTTGTAAAATTCATCGAAAGCACGTACCTATTTCGGCTGAGTTATCCATTTTCGGCTATTTAGTGTACAAAATAAACGCAAATTAAATGAGTTTGTACAACATGGTCATTATTGTAGCGATAAGTTGTACAACTTCCCAGAAAATCCAAATTTTTTGATCTTTCATACAACCAAGACATAAATTCATTCCACAGGCCCACAAACGGTTCAATCTACAGTAAAATAACACCAAGCTGAACCAACGGTCGCTACGTTTATGGCTTTCTTTAAGAAACATCGGGCGAAAATTTCAACTTCTCCTGTAACACTACCTTATATAAGTTGGCCTTGCTATCATCCTCACATATGTTCATCAGAGTATACCAACGAAGGACGAGTTAATACAAGGAGATAGCGAGAGCACAAAACTACTCTAGAAAATTACACGCACAATGACAAACATGAACAAATGTACAACAAACACATAATTTTTGACAATCAGTACAGTTCGCATTTATATCAACGAGCAGCTTATTAGATTTGTTTTCGTTTGTAGTACATATGTGCATATAAACATACACACAAACACATGTACATACACAAACATATGCACATACATGAAAACATTGCTGTCCATAAGTACATACATATGCCCATCAGTACATCAACGAAGCCCGTTTGCTTCATCATAAATATATCCATACAAACATATGTACATATGTACGAATGGATGTAGTTACGCGAAACACGCTTGCATCATTTATACATATATTGCTTAGTAGCGGCAGAGCTGAAATGCGCAACGAGCTCGTTCATACATACATATGTATGTATGTATGTATTCATACATACGTGCATTCAAACATACATACATATATACATATGTAGGTACTGGTACCCGTCATGCGTCGCTTTATTTCTTTTTTCCCCTTCCCTATACTCCCTATATCTTCCTTCTCACTCATGTAACGTTTTCAGTTTTAAAAATTTCACTCTCCATTTTTGCGATACCGCCGCCTAAGAAGTTTCACTTCAAAAAAAAAAAAAAAATATTCCGACGAACTGATAACCTCCTCCTTTTTTTGGAAGTCGGTTAAAAATAAGTGCACGTTTTTGGTGTGACCTCATAACTTGTGAACGGCTTCACCGAATTCAACCAAATTTATGTGGCATATTCGATCTATCATGCAGATGGTTTATGCGAAGTTTGCCAGAATTCGGAAAAGGGGGCGTGGCACCACCCATACTAACTAAAATATAAAAATAAGTGAACGTTTTTCGTGTGACCATATAACTTGCGAACGGCTTCACCGAATGCAACCAAATTTGTGCGGCATATTCGGGCTATCATGCAGATGGTTTATGTGGCGTTTGCTTCAATTCGGAAAAGGGGG